>NC_061097.1:26218524-26221024 GCF_015104395.2 Macrobrachium nipponense
GATATATATATATATATTATATATATATATATATATACATTCAATTTATGTATTTAGCCCTCGAACCAGACTATTGTAACCACCTAAGGTCTCTAGTGAAATGAAATTTTAAGCTATATAATTTTGTGCACTAACTGTTATAACTCTCAATGCCTTTTTTTTTTCTCACCAATATTATTACTATTACCAGTATTATGATTACTATCTTTTATGCTACCCTCAGCTATTTTGTGGATAAGTGCCGATTACTAATTTTTCCTATCATGTTGATTCATATATCTAGATTGTGTATGTTGCTGTGTATTTTGTATGTTCAATGTATATGGTCTTGAAACGAAACAAATAAAGGATTATTATTATTAGTTATTATAAAACTCTCAATATTCGTTGAGACACTCAAACATAACAGTAGAGGATATCGTCCTGATCCTACGCACTGCGTCACTTGGTCCTATCGAGATCCTTCCTCGCTGTGTAACTTCATCCTACTGAATTCTCTTTCGAAAAATAAATACCGCTTGGTGACGATTAGTCCAGTTCTGATGGCCGCAGAGATTAATGAGAATTTCTCCAGTTGTAAAATATAATCGAGCTTAAGTTAAAATTTATTATTATTATTATTATTATTATTATTATTATTATTATTATTATTATTATTATTATTATTATTATTATTATTATTATTATTATTATTATTATTATTTGGGAAGCAGACCCTCTCTCAAGCATACTTTATTAAAAGTAATGGCTAATTCAGCAGCGTTACGCTTGAAGAGATTCTTCTCTATTTTTCGAATAACAGCTTTTTCGTGCTACTTGATCAGGCGGTAGAAGAGCGCTTATGGAGGTCATTATCTAATACAGGGTCAAGATCGGTGCTTACATATTACAAGTTATACAGATAAACTATGATATCATAGTCATCAAAGTCATTAACGGTCTCTCTCTCTCTCTCTCTCTTTTTCTCTTCAAGCGAGCCTTCGTCTGGAGCTGCCAGACATCCTCTGGGCTGAGAAGCTGAGGGTGAACTGTTTTTGGTGTGGTGTCTTTCCTCCTTATATCTGGGGTCTATATCATTATTATTACTCTTATTATTATCTAAAATACGCAGGGTAAATAAAGGAAGACATGTAAAATACTAAAGCATGACAGAGGCGCAGAATGTTAATTCAAGACAGATGAACCAGGTTTATCCGATCTCTTTATCACTCAATCTTTAGATGATGAAATAGGACATGCGCTGTATCATAGTAATATCAGTCAAACTTCCTATCCATATTTGCTTTACGATTATATCTTAAAATAATTACAAAATGACATTCTTTGTATATCGATCACCAAAAATAAGTTAACTAAATGTCTAAATACTGTTTCAAGAAGAAAAAAGATATTTAAAAATGCCGAAACAATTACTTCACGAGAAGAAATATTTATGAGAAGAGAATGAATTTGTCTTCATCACTTTCAATTAAAAAGTTTTAAAAATAACCACCTACTTGGCACTCAGAGAATATCGTTATTCAAAAATAGCAAGCAACATAAAAAATACTAAATCTTAGTAACTTCTTTAAAGACATCAAAAGCTAAATTTTTCACTACAGGTAATTTTTCTTTTAAAAAAACATGATTTTTTTCACTCACCATGTCATATAATATGTATTAATAAGCACCTATAATTTAAAATGTAACTCAATATTTTCATTACAGCAACTATAATTTTTGTTTGCACAAGGAGTTAAATTATTCGTTCTTTAGAGATGTAAAATATGGCCCCATCAGAATGTAATTTTCATTTATTAAAGCTCTTACATGTACAGCATGTTCATCTAAAAAAAGGAACCTGAATAACATCACTATATCAACAAAAGCAAAATCAGACACAAACAAAATCTATCCAGATAAAAACAGGAAAAAACATTTTCCTGTAATCAGACGAAAACCTCGAAGGATCCACTAACGAAGATTCGTCCTATTAAGACAGTCGGAGGAGCCGGGTTTTTCATGAGAAATCAAAGCCATGAATAATACTCCTCCTCCTCCTCCTCCTCCTCCATCCACTAATACGACCTCAGACCAAAGCCTATTCTCATGCAAGAAAAGGCCTATGACGGAGGGACTTAAATCACCTGAAGGGAATGGGAAACAGAATGAGCGCTTTGCAAAGCAAAATGCCTTCTTCCATTTTCCTCCGGCAACGTCGAGGCAGCGGGAAAGGGATTAGCAGTGTAAGAGGAATAATCATTCCTTGAAGAATATGTAAAATGATGCATGTGGGTTAGAATTAGCACGGTCGCTTTTAGGTCACTAATGAATTTCGCCTTCATGCGCAGTTACCGCAAATATACATTACATTTATATACAAAATAGTAGAGAAGCAATATCTAATACATATATATATATATATATTATATATATATATATATATATATATATATATGGGGATACAATCCACAATGAAGTAAATTCCTCTTGTAGTTTTAAAATATATATTTCTTGTATA
>NC_061097.1:26223524-26228511 GCF_015104395.2 Macrobrachium nipponense
GAGAGAGAGAGAGAGAGGAGAGGAGAGAGAGAGAGAGAGGAGAGAGAGAGAAATCCACGAAATAAAATAAACGATGGAGTTCTCCAAGGCCTTTAGACTTCTTGTCTGCTAAGTAAAGGAAGAGATGTCGTAAGGCCTTGCAGACCCACGTCGTTTCTCTTCCTGGATTTTGTCTTTATTTATAGATTCATCACGTTCCATATTTTCGTGATTCAGATATATATATATATATATATATATATATTATATATATATATATATAGATAGATAGATAGATAGATAGATAGATAGATAGATAGATAGAGAGCCTATTTATTCTTACCCTTTCTGTTTTTTTGCAAAAATCACACTTATTCATATTTGTTTAAAAATCTACCCAGGGTTCCAATGAACATGAGGATCGCGTCCACAACCCCCTTTTATTTGCTAGAAAAGTAAGAATTTAATTCTTAGCTACCATTAGTTATTTTTCTTCAGCCGCTCTTAACGTGGCAAATTTTTAATTCACGTTTTTAAAAAGACAATAAATTGAGGTGTTTTCATGGGCACCGTTAGAGGAAATTCTCTTGCTTTACAATCGATGGTTTTCAGCTTGAGTGGAAAGGAGTCTTGAATCCTGTCTGTTTCCTAATAGTAGCAGTTATGACTTGGAGCATCGAAGGAGGGTCTCTTGTTTGTCACTTTTTCATAAGCTGCATTTCAGTAGAGATCTTTCACATTCACAATTGATCCCTGATCCCTGTATCTGCCGAGAGCAGAATATATATATACATATATATACTATATATATAATATATATATATATATATATATATATATATGATATATATATGCATATATATAACATATTATACACACACACACATATATATTATATATATATATATATATATATATATATATATATATATATATATATATATATATATATATATATAGCGTGTGCGTCGTATATTCGGTACAAGAACCTCTCGGTTACAAAGTCCTGTATCTCGTCACAAAGTTAGGGGGCATTCTTCCCCGAAGACAATTAACTTTCTATGTAAAGGTTGTCAAAAGAACCTGTTGCTGAATTATGATTCAGCGTTCAAAAACGGGCCTTGAGAAGGACGTGAATCCGCAAAGGCACGTACGTACATACTTACGTAGATCTCCAAAGTGAAAGTAGAATCTCGTTACTACGAAACACGCAGATCAGCTTACGAGACCGAAAGGCATCTAACAGGGAAATTTCAATACAAGACACAGACAGGATAAAATCTGTAAGCGAAAATAAAAGACATTTTTCAAGACATTTGAAATCACGAAAAGTTTTAGGGGATGAAAGCCGACTTGTTCTTTTAAAACTCGTTACGTTTTTTTTTTTTCTTTATTTTTAAATGGGAAAGGGTCCCTGAAAAATAAAAAACACATATTTTGCTTTGTGAAGTCGAATCTTGAACAATTTGTGAATTTTTTTATTCGTTTTTAAGAAATACTTCCTTCTCATCTGGATTAGTTTAAAGAAAAAAATCATGGCAGTCAGACCTTAACCAAGAGAGAGAGAGAGAGAGAGAGAGAGAGAGAGAGAGAGAGCATTCTCCTGTAATCTGACTTCGCCCTCGTATTTATGTCTGGATGTTACATGCCAGGTTCCATTCGTTGATGTTGTAAGTGACGACTGCATTGTTACAAGGGGAAGATTTATGTGCTCTTGTTTGCCTGTTCGTTGGCTAGATAGTTGTTTTCGCCAGATGACCATTCACTGTCTTTCAGGAGCATTTCTCCAATATCCCAAAAGATGTTCATTCCTTTGCATTACGTCTGCTTTATTCTTTCGCATATAAAAGTGTCGTTTCAAAACAACTCTTAACATTACATCTTGATTCAATTTCTGAAGACAAATATCATATAAAATAATAGGTTTATATCAGAAAGCCGTCAAAGAAAATAAAACGAATCATGGGGAGGGTATCTCAGGAAACCTGTTGGATACAGAAAATCATTTTCAAAATAATCAGTTTCGTTTTTTCTATAACTCATTTGGAGGTGGATATGTATGAAGGCATTACACCATAAAGTCGTTCATTCTACAATTACCTTTCATTATAACAACTCTCTCTCTCTCTTCTCTCTCTCTCTCTCTCTCTCTCTCTCTCTCTCTCTCTCTCTGACAACAATAAATTATTCACCTTTTTAGCATTGCAGCATATTCATGAATACATAATAAATAAGGGAACTGGATCCATTGTTTTCACAGGCAATATCAAGGGAGTATTTTATGTGTAGTTAAGCAATATATTATTCGTACCTATAATTAATGACGACTATCCAATCCACAGCGTTATCGCAGTCCATAAATAATCAAGTAATTAACATTCTCAGTGTAAAATTATGTTTAATATTCAGTGCAATGGCATGGCTATTTATGATGAAGTGGAATATATACTCTTGAAATATGCACAGATACCGAACCCATGAAAGATACATAAAAATACATCGAATAATGAATATAAAAATAAAATTTCACCATATTTCTTTCTATACCTTTACCTGGAACGTCTTATATTACCTTAAAATGACTCGACTCTCTATAATAATAATAAGAAATATAGAATTATTGTTTATTAGAAGCAGGATAACACTCATTCAACATAATCATAAAAGGAATATAAGATTTAGGCCAAAGGCCAAGCACTGGGATCTATGAGGTATTCAGCGGTAAAAGGAAAATTGAAGTAGAATGTACAATGTCATTGGCAGTAAGTTGATAGCCTCCATATTTATATGACATGCACTTGCCGGTATTCACACAAAATATATAATATATACTGATATATATATACACACAACACACTTATGAAGGTTTTTATTATTTAATGAATTTGCAATACTATATATACTTATCTATTACGTTATAGATATACATATATTATTATTATATACCATTATAATATATATATATATATTAACATATATATTGATTATATATAACTTATTAATATTATCTTATAAACTGAAAACAAAAAAAATTGTTCCTAAGGTGGAAGACAAGGTTACAACAGACACCTAGACACTAAAATGCAAAAAGACGACGGCGTTTCATTCAGCAAAGAGCCACAAGATTTACAAATATTAATCACTAACAATGCATCATATACCTAGAGACGGAACTCGAAAAAAATAACTAAGCAAAACAGAATTAATGAGAACACAATATGCACTGATAGAGGAATGGAATAGCATGAGGCGGAGACAGGATTAGCGAGGTTGAATCTTTCCAATAATTCGGAGCAATGTCTTGAGTTGGAATTCTGTGAAAGACAAAAACCGGAAAATCAAACAATGGGAAAGGCTGAAAAGAACTGGAAGTCAAACAGACTGAAATAATCGCATACAAGTCTAGTGCGACCTATATTGCCACACGACATGAATCTTTACATGTTGATGGAAATATGAAGGAAACTGAAGCTGTCGAGATGACTGAATAACATGGGATCAAAAAGTGTACAATCCAGAAACGACAGGATGATGGTAGACCCAAAGACTGAAAAAGTGCCGGATAGGTGTGTAAGGCCAGGTATTCACGCACAGGTTTACCACTCAGTCTCGCTGTCAGTTCATCAAAACTGACGTTAAAACCTACGCCGGGTATTCACTCACAGGTTTACCTGTCAGTCCCCCTGTCAGTTCATCGAAACTGACGGTAAAACCTAGGCCGGGTATTCACGCACAGGTTTACCTGTCAGTCTCGCTGTCAGTTCATCGAAACTGACGTTAAAACGCACGCGTGGACGGCAGTTTGTGGGCGGAGTCAATCCACTCACCTGAACTGATGAACTGATGGAATTACCTAAAAGTTCTTTCGACCGACTGCCAGGTGATAGCACGTGTGGACTTAAGGGTAACCAACGATTTTATGACAGTTCGGACTAGAATATGAATAAACTACGAATATGTATAGAGGCCTAATTCATTTCACTGCTAGACCATGCGGTGCTATTTGTAGACCGTTGCCAGTCCAAATCTTATGATAAATAGAAGAGAAAAAAATATTTCCATGCGATAGACAATTTGGTATAGGCCTAGAACAGTGTCCTGCATTTTTATGGAATGTTTTACTAGTGAAAGTAGGCTTCACGGTCTATTTCATAAATAACTGAACCAGCCCAGAGGTTTAATTTAGCCTGATTTATTAATATTGTATGAGAATAGACATCTCTCTTTAATTAGTACGCAAGTAGTTTAGAGATTTTAGACCATACTCTGTTCTTTCCTATTTTGAAATGAATTGCCGCAGCAGCAGTTATAGTAGATTTACATCAACCTGCATTTGATGTCTAGGCCAGTCCCTTACAACGCTCCTGATTGGCTGTTGATAACCCAGTCACAGGGCTAGAAACTCTCAGTCTCTCGAGAGAGTTCACATGGGTAGGATCTATGTTCCACCTCTCCTGAGGGATACGTCTTTCAAAAGTATCACTCAAGAGAGGTGGAACATACATCCTGCCTATGTGAACTCTCTAGAGAGACTGAGAGTTTCTAGCACTGTGATTGGCTTATCAACAGCCAATCAGGAGCGTCGTAAGGGACTGGCCTAAACATCAAATGCAGGTTGATGTGAATCTACTATAGTCTTTGTAGCTCTACATCCTTATCACCCAGCGGAGTTTCCATCGCTGCCATATAGGTGTTGCCGTGACGAAGGCTGGGCGAGAAATGAGGGCTATGACCTCGAGTTGACTGTCTGACTGACAATTATACTCGCATCCGTCGAACGGTCTTGAACTTGTTTATCGTCCGTTCTATTTTAGCCTTTTTAGCCTTTCTAGGGGGGGCCGTTTGTAGTCTCATCAAAGTTGTTGTTGTTAGTATTATTATTATTATTATTATTATTATTATTATTATTATTATTATTATTCAGAAGATAACCCTATCCATATGGAACAAGGCCACCACAGGGGAGATTGACTGGAAATTCAAGCTTCCAAAGAATATTCTGCCATTC
>NC_061097.1:26229011-26239011 GCF_015104395.2 Macrobrachium nipponense
CGCAGTTTCTGCAATTTGATATCAATAAGAATTTTTTTTATAATCATTTGCAGCTATGATGGGATGGCTAAAAGATAGTCACAAATGGGCACTGAAGTCTCATATTTTTATGAAGTAACGAATAAGGTGGAAATAGCTGATATTTGAACGAGATCCCAATGGAAAAACCTCACAGACGCATCGTGGACTTACTTGATGCTGGAGAAGTCAGAGGGAGGAATATAAGACTTAAGGCAAAGGCCAAGCGCTGGGACCTATGAGGTCATTCAGCGCTGAAAAGAAAATTGAGATTAATGGAGGTTTGAAAAGTAACAGGAGGAATACCTCAAAGCAGTTGCACAATGAATCAATCGTTAGGAGAGGGTGGAAAGTAAGATGGAAGAAAGAGAATATGACAGTAGATACAGTAAAAGGAATGAAAGGGTATGCAACTAAGGGCCGAAGGGACGCTACAAAGAACCTCAAGTAATGCCTACAGAGCACCGCGTGAGGTACACTGACGGCACCAGCCCCCTACGGGGCAGATGTTGGAGGACTGGAGAAAAACGCCCGTGACCAATAATAGTTCGAGCGGAAGATGCCCTTCCTTCCGCCCATTGGTTCAACGCTGGAGATTTGGTCGCACCCTGAAAATACCTAAGTAAAGACACTGACCAAGATGAAGATTTTGGAACGTGAGAAGAATCTTTAAGGGATTTTCTACCTTCTCATGTATTTCCAGGGTCAGCTAACTACCACTTACTTTAAGAAGAGGTCTGTCATCTACTAAAAGGAGAAGTCTGTTAACCGCATATTTTACCGCAAATTAAGTATTTCTTAGTTTAACCAGACTACTTACCGGAATAACAGCTCTCCTAGGGCTGGCCCGAAGGATTAGATATTTTTACGTGGCTAGGAAAACCACCGTGGTTACTCAGCAACGGGACCTACAGCTTAATGTTGGATCCGGATCACAGTAAATCGAGAAATTTATTTCTATCACAAAAACAAATTTCTCTGACTCCACGTTGGCAGAGCGGGGAATCGAACTCGGGACTACCGAATCGGTAGGCGAGTACGAAAACCACTCGTTCTACGAGGTAGTTGATTCGGCAGTTATAGAGATAAAAAGGTTCACGATGGCCTGGTCGATCAAGTTTGGCATCTTGTTAAAATAATAACTCCTTTTAATCAGAGTACATTCCAGTAACCAAGCAATAGGGAGCCGATGCGTTTATTTGGTCACATTTTAAGGTATGATACCGGGTGTCGAATTACTCAGATGCCTTAATGATACATTATTGCAGGCAAGTAAATTATTCTTTTATATTCCAACGGTTGGGTCCTCATGTGTTGGTAAGGAACTGAAAGTATTCCGTTGACAGGTGTCTTCGTTTGTACTGCGGATAATTAATCTTATTTAACAGTTTCTCTTTTAAGCAACTTTGCATGAAAAGGATGAGTAGAGTACCACATTTCTGTTGTCTGAAGATGAAGAAGAAGAAGAAGAAGAAAAAGAGAAGACGAAAAAGAAGAAGGAGAAGAAAAGAAGAAGAAGAAGAAGAAGGAGAAGTAAAAAGAGAGGGAGAGACAGATTCTTCAGAAAATTAATTGTACCGTTTAGGAAGATAAATGGACATAGCCTGAAATCTAGAAGAATGTGCAGCTTCAAGATGCAGCCCCTCTGGATGGGACAGAAGATTAAACTTAGCAGCAGGGACATGATCTTTTAAAGAGGATGGATGCTGAAAGATTACGGAGAGAGAGAGAGAGAGAGAGAGAGAGAGAGAGAGAGGCGCTCTGACTTTTTGCAATGAAAACTGAAAATCTGAGGAAGTGAGAATACGGAGTCGTCGAATGATGGTATTGACGTGGATTGCCAGTCAAGCAGTTAATGAGATGGTGTAAAGGGACGATTCTGAAGAGAGTATTGGAGAACATAAAGATTAACAAGTAAGAAATGCGCCGAAGTTTCATCAGCGAAATCGAGTTTTCTGTACAGCGTATAATTAAGGCCACCGAAAATACATCATCCGGTGGTCTCTGTATTATGCTGTGTGGGCCACAGCCAATCAAACTTTAACCACGGTCCAGTGATGGACTGTCCTATATCGTTGCCAGACGCCCGATTATGACTAATTTTCACCTTAAATAAAATAAAAACTATTGAGGCTAGAGGGCTGCAATTTTGTATGTTTGATGATTGGAAGGTGGATGACCAACATATCAATTTGTAGGCCTCTGGCCTCGGTAGTTTCTAAGATCTGAGGGCGGAGAGGAAAAGTGCGGACGGACGGAGACATAGCCATCTCGATAGTTCTCTTTCACAGAAAGTTAAACAGAGGACCTGAAATAGATGCCTTTCTAATTCAATATCGGAGTTGTTTATCATTTCAATATCAGGTTTCCAACCTTTACCGAAAACGGCTTCGCAAAGTGACAGAAAGACGAGAAGAGATACAGAACGAAGCATCTTTCCGATGATATTGAAGAATATGTCCTGGAATTTAAAATCGTTCCATTGATGAGGTAGACAACCTTATTCTTTCCAGAAACGTTGATTTTTATGTTCTGATGTACTTTGTACACTCGGCAAGGAAAGTTAAGATACAGTTTTTTTAAATCTTCGGACATATATTGTTCAATAATGCCACACTTGGCAACTCTTGAAAGGGGGCGGAGTTTCAAAATCATAGCGTTTGTTGCTTTCTAGATTTCCATCAACTTTACACCATAAAGATTCTGTTGAGGTCCTATAATCATTTATACTTGAATGTGGAAATAGGTTCTATATTATTCGTTAATGTTCGTTTGGTAACGTCAGTTCAGGGTAGAATATCGATCATCCTTTTTTAAAACATACTGTGAAACCTTATTTATAAGTAATGTTTGACACTAAACTGACGTAAAATTCATACGTAATTAAAGACGGATCTTAAACAATGAGAGAAAGGGTTTTAAAATTTGGGCAGTACTTGTGGAAATCGTGAGGAACAATACAGTAAAGAATGAAATATTATGACGATGGAGAGAGAGCGCGCGCAAGCATAGGCCTATCGATAGAGATACTTGATTCATTATATTTACTTTGAGAGATTGAGTTATAATATTTTTTTCAAATGTTTTTTAAAAGTGGAGAGAGAGAGAGAGAGAGAGAGAGAGAGAGAGAGAGAGAGAATTGTGGTACTTGTGACGGGGGAAAGGCAGAAGAAAATATAATGAATTAAGTATCTCTATCGATAGGCCTATGCTTGCGCGATATGATATGGCTGCCAAGATCGTGCTGCACTATGCTAGATAAAATTTGAAGGATCATAATATTCAAGTTAATTCTCTAAGAAATTCATACCCTAATCTTGATTACATTCGACAGTTGCCGTAGGTAGCATTCAAAGATTGTAAAAAGACGCGGAAAATTTTAGACACAGGGTGCGGTCATTCTTGCTCTCTTGATATTATAGTCTTTACTTTTGAAAATCGGGTTTCATCCACAAATCATTCACGAAAAAAACTGTGTTTAGTAAAAATATTTATTACCACAAATAACTCAATATGTATTGCACAGGCAAATAAAGTTTTATATCATGGGAGATCTTTCAGCCTCGCGGCAAAGAAATGCAGTCGTGTAGGGCTGTAGGCTACTACGAACTGCTTTGTAATGGGAGCATATAGCCAGAAAATCTTTGAGCTGACATGCTACTTTAACCTTGATTAAGATTTATGCTTAAAGACAGTAGTTTTGTAAATAGCAACTAGCATTCGATCCATGTCAACGTCAAAGTAATCAAAGTGTGAAATCCCTTACGTTAGCCAGTATCCTCACATCATAGAAAACGCTCTTGTGGATGCAACTAGATTTGTTCAACCTACCTTAGCCGTCGCAACATTGAATGCCATTGACGTCCGCTAACTTTAATCGCTTTGGAATACAAACATAAGTTTGTAGAAACTAAAATAATTGCATTCACCACTTACGATGATGGAATATATCCCCGTTCATGAAGCAAAACGAGTAAATATTGTCGTCGTGATACATCGTACTAAAATCAGAAATTCACATTCTATCTACCAGATCTCTATGAACGAATCCATCTGAGAAATTCCAATTACTTCAAACATATATCATGTTTTTAAGTATATGAACGGGTTTGTTTTGCAGTTTTAACTTATGATATAATTTGTAGTATATTTTCATATTCTAGAGTAAATTTAGCGATATTATGTCTTTTCAGTAAAAACAAATGGGAAATTGGATGAACGAAAGTTAATGAAAACTGTATCTTCAGTTTTCTTGTCGAGTGTACATTGGTAATTAAAACGGGTAAATTCATATATACAAAAAAAAAAAAAAAAACTCCTGTGACAGCAAGACTATTCAAAATCCGACACATTCATTATACTACCAATTATTTTCCATCATGCTTATGTTTTCGTTATATTAAACATCCTTTTTCATTGAACAAACTTTCGGCCACGGTAATATGTCAGTGATGACGTCAAGATTTAATATTTGCAGTTCTGGACACAATCATGTATTCTTTTTTTATCTTGACAACTAATTGGATATATCTTTCATTTACCTTAACTCAGTCCAATTAGCTCAAAATAAAATATAAAAGTGAAATAAACAACAGCTATCAGTGCACTAAGATTTAGATTGTAATGAGGAAAAATATAAAGAGCCAGGTAATGAACAGGAGTAGAAATGAAAACGGTAGATAAGAGTATACATAGTGAAGACATGTATCATTTCTCTTTATTACATTCGCGTGCCTAATTGTACACGTTGAGAGAGAGAGAGAGAGAGAGAGAGAGAGAGAGAGAGAGAGTTAGAAAATAAATAGTTTCATACGTGATTTCCAAAGTAACATTTCATGAAGTAAAGTTAGTAAGATTTGGCTGAGATTAAAACATTATTTCATAAATATCAGCTCTTGTAAGTTTTTGGGGCAGACTCCATGCCCCATGAATCAGGTTGTTCCTTAGGGCTCTTACCTCAGACGCCCGTTTATTCTTTATATCGGAAATCAAAGGCCCCATGGTCTCCTTACCCTTCTGTGCAAACACACTACTGAAGCTGACAATAACTTTCCTATCAATCATTAAGAGGAATGTGACACCGGAGATGGTTTTGTTACACGTGTTAAACATCACACAAAAATCATCTGCATTTTTAAGCTTGTGGTTTCCACGCCCACACATCCAGCCATAAAGACAGCAAATAAACCTTCATTTTCTTCTCTTTCCTGTTGGGTCCGAGAGCCGTATCACTCAGACAATCTCGTATTGTGTCTAAATGGTTGGGAGGAATTCTTTGGAGAGAAAAAAAAAAGTCACATCTGCTCGCCAGTGCATTTTCTGGCCTCTTCGGCTAATGACTAATGATGCATGTCACTGATGAATAGCCCTTCCAGTACGATAGGAGGGAGAGTCCATTCTCTCTCTCTCTCTCTCTCTCTGTGTGTGTGTGTGTGTGTGTGTGTGTTTGTGGTTGTGTCGTTCTGTATCATAATTATTCTGGTTATATTAAGAGGCTTCATTAATTGATTCCCCAACATGGGATTCAGTTTGACATTATTACAAATGCGTAAATCGTTAGATAACTTGGAATTTCTGATACAGACTATCCACAATTTGATGGAATGTCCTTCTATTGCATTGCAACAAACAGATTTAAAACTGATGTTGAAGCTAGGGAGAACCCTCATCCATATAGTGTCAAAAATTTATTGTACTCTTCCTGTTTCCTCTTTTTAGTTTTCTGTAAAGAAAGAAAACTATTGTTATGGCTATTTATCTGTCCGTCCGCACTTTCGATTCGGTAGTCGCAAGTTCGATTCTCTGCTTTGCCAATGTGGAATCAGAGGAATGTATTTCTGGCGACTAGAAATTAATTTCTCGTTAAAATGTGGTTCGGATCCCACAATAAGCTGTAGGTCCCGTTGGTAGGTAAGCAGTTGTTTCCTAGCCACTTAAAAATATCTGATCCTTCGGGCCAGCCCTAGGAGAGCTGTTAATCAGGTCAGTGGTCAGGTTAAAACCTAAGATATACTTAACTTACGGTTAAAGTATGCGTTAATAGACTTCTCCTTTTAGTAGATGACAGGCCTCCTCTTTAAAGAAAGTGGCAGCTATATGGCCCTGGAAATACACGAGAAGGGAGAAAATCCCACAACCTGGAAGTAAACGCCATGAAGCACTGACCATCCGACCCTTAAGTTCGCGTCTGTGGGATGTTTTGTTTGTATGGTGTTTTTACGTTGCATGGAACCAGTGGTTATTCAGCAACGGGACCAACGCCAACACCATACCGATCACGCCACTGAGGCGCTGCGTCTGTGGGATGGTGAAGCCTGCCGTGAGTAACCACGAGGCTTCCATGTGGCTTCATTGGGATAAATCCAAGGTTGGATGCCATTATAAATACAATTTCCACATTTTTCTTCGTAGCCATTCTTCTCTAAATATGAAATTGACCAATTGAAACTGGAAATCAGTAAATCCAAAATAATTTGGCGCCTATGTACAGCCAAGAAGAAAATCTAAAAATTCTCTTAAACCAGGTCATAGAGATTGGAGGACATTCATTACTTTCTGTAGCTGCACTCACAGTGGTTCTGTGTGAGAATGATTGGAGTTGTTCACGGTGGAGGTATACCGAACTAAGAAATTGCCATTTCTGTGGCGTTACCGGAAATACGAGTGAACTAGCATTCACAGAAGACAAAACCACAAGAGAAACACAGAAGATTAGGTAAATAACATTTTACTCCTTGAATTCAGTATTGCGAAATTACATCTGCAATTGTATTTATAACACGGTTAATCACTTAAGCAAGATTTATCAAAAACTGAGTAGTCTTAGCAACGCTGGAGAAGTATAGCAACTGAAGAGCTAAAATCTGCTGTAGATGTTTGAGTTCTGTCAAGGAAAGATGACTTTGAAGCAACCACCCAAAAATCTCAGAATTTGAGAGGAAATTAAAAGCATTCATTAAGTGCTGCTGATTCTCCTGGATGCTTTAGAAGCATCAGATAAGAAATAAGCAAAATATTGAATAATTATTATAATGCGCATACTTTTCAAAGGTGATAATGGCGCTCAGCTGAAGATTGTGGTCATGGTAAGAAAAACAGATCTGTCCAGGAGAGACTCGTCACTATTAGTCGGACAAGATGTTTCTAAGACCTTGTAAGAAACCAGAATTACAGTCACTTGCATCGGCAGCAGGTCTGGAGATCATTCCAATAAAAAAAAAAAACTTGCTGAGTATATGGAAAAGGTACTGGAGCTTCTATATAAATCGCATAGGACAGAATAAGTAGGAATCATTTCCTTGATTCCCAATAATCCGCAGACAGTCTGCTGCTTGCAAGACGAGAACTCAGGTCTCCGAGAGGTTTGATATTTCAATCTCGCTTTCACTTAAAGGTGGTGGAATTCGCAGAGGCCGTTTGCATTTCTGCAGTCTTACAACTTGTCTTTATAAAGAGGCTGATCAGCCATTTGGGGAAAAAATCCTCTCGAGTGGCACTTCTCCTGCGGGATGATGGTCGTTTGAGAAAGCCATAACGGTCTTCGTCCATTTTCAAAATCTACAAAAACCGTTAATTTTGGACGGTCTCTGTCCCTTTTCGAAGCATTTAAACCTACACCTTTTCGAAATAGATATGATTATATACAATAAACTGGAAATCTTTTACAAATACTATTGATGTTGTCATTACAAATTGTTACATCTGAAAAATACTCCCACCTCTTCCCTCTCCGTCCATTCTACCACTAGAGACGACGACCTCATCGCTTATGGAAAACACTTCGCGAGACGCCCACCAAGAGACGCTGAGATCTCGAAAGGTGGTGGGGCTGAGCGTAGTGATCATTAGCACTCCCCCCCCTTTTTTTTTTCAGTTCCTCCAATTCTCTCTCCCGGGTATTTCTTGCTTTACGTTCATAACCATCAACTTCCTCGCCAGTTTCCTTCAAGCGTTTTTTTTTTTCTTCTTTTTTTCTTCACCGATGGTCTCTCACCATTAGGTTTCTCTCTGCCTCCTTCTTTCGCTCATTTCCTCACTAATGCCTGGAACAAGTAGTCGTTTTCTCACGCCTAACTAGTCATATTTTTTCTCTCCTTCCCTTCTCCTTTTAATGCGGACGAAGGACAAAGCTCATTGCTAAAGATGAAGGTATCATATTGCCCGAATTCACTTAAAAATAAAACTCTTAATAGTCATTCAATATCGGGTTAACTTTTATTTCCAAAGTGACAGGTTCCAAATATTGCTTTGATCTCATTAAAACGAAATATACAATTTCGAAAAACATTAATGAAAGGAAATCCACAATAGTATGCCTGTTTGATTTTGTTATTTAAAGTATATACAGCAGAAAGCTTCGATGACCTGCACGGTCCTTCTTGTCAATCTGACTTCTGTGGATTTACTTTCCCGTTTTATTAAGTCATGTGATTATGAATTTTCTTTTATTATTATTATTTTATTATTATTATTATTATTATTATTATTATTATTATTATTATAATCTTCCATGTGTCGAAGGAAACTTTTCACAGTTTATTGTAATTTTTAATTTGCCTCAAAACCGTTACCTTTCGTAATTCTGTTCGTTCATGCGTTTGTTTTTGTCGGTTTGTGACAGCGAATCCGGACTAAGAGATCTCAGTAATAGCGATGATGGTATTGCTAATAATCACTAATAATATGAGCTAGGTGAAGTTAGGCCGTGAGATGGACATGGCGACACCCAGTGGTAATAGTGTGACCACAGCTATTTCCCTCTTGTTTGTTCAGTGAGGTTGGCATTCCTGCTGGCCTGTGATACTGCTAACAATCCTTCCGTTTTGCCCCAGAAAGGAAAATGAAAAATCAACAATGTTAATGTTTTACGAAATATTACAGTACAATGTTTCATGACACATTCTATATTTTTACGTTTGTTGAATTATTAATTTTCTTTGGAAGCCTGAATTTCAAGTCAGTGGCCCTAGAAGGAAATTAGAAAATCAGCGTCGTGAATGTTTTACGAAACATTAAAGTATATAATGTTTCATAATACATTTAACGTTTTTATCTGTTTATTAATTTATGGACTTATTTTTTCCTCTCAATAAGTGAGATCTCATCTTTCTTTATTTCCTTTTACCTCCTCTTTCTTCCTAATAAACAATGTATTCTTTAGAAGATTATATATAATATATATATATATATATATTATATATATATATTATATATATATATATATATATATATATTCCCGGAATTTGGTCTCCCATTGAAATCGTAAAATATCACGGATTGAATACATGAAGTTCAAGTTTTGTTAATATTTTGATGTGACACCGAAATTGGATAATTTTGTGAATCATAAAAAATTATGAAGAAAATATCACAGTGAAATTGACCAAATACGAACTATTCATATTATTGATGAATAACCAGGCATGAAAAAGCACAGTGATCAGGAAGAGCAGAATCAAAGACAATAACACAACCATATAGATTTTTGGCCTTTAAAAAATGAGATTTGAAAGGAACCTATTAAAAAAGAAAAACAAACAGACGAACTGAGCTCAGGAATGCTAATGAATGTGTAATCGCTTCCAAACAATGAATGCCGAAACCCCCGGGGGTTCAACCATGATTGTCAATTAAACTTAGTTAACACCTCATGTAACGCTTAACAACTCCCGCTAATTCAGTTTTCCATAAATGTCTGATTCTCTCTCTCTCTCTCTCTCTCTCTCTCTGAACCATTCGTTCTCTTTTAGTTTGTCGTTGAAATATTGCGGATTTTTTCCTTTCCATCTCCACTGATCTTTGAGATTCCTTTTAAAAATAACTTTTCGCTTACTCGGGGAGTAAGCCTACAAACTACTTTGTTGTTGTTGTTGTTGTTGTTGCTGTTGTTGTTCTTACCTGTGTTGTTCTTGTTGGGAGTTAGGAAAGGTCTATGGAAAAGCCTAAAAAGGTCTGAAAAAGGTGTTTTGCGTTTAGATAAACA
>NC_061097.1:26244011-26250008 GCF_015104395.2 Macrobrachium nipponense
TTCTTCTTCTTCTTCTTCTTCTTCTTCTTCTTCTTCAGACAACAGAACAGTGGTAAATTACATATCTCTTTAATGCAAAGTCTCTTGAAAGAGAAATTGTTCGGAGTCGCAGCGGTGATACCTGTCGACGAAGTATTTTCAGTTCCTTTCTAGCATTTAAAGAAATAATTCACTTGCCGGTAATAATATGTTATTAGGGTGTCAGAGTAATTCGAGAACTGGTGTCATGCTGTGAAGTGTGACCTAATAGAGCTGTGTGTTTTGGCAACGAAGACTGTCCAGAGATAATCCCCCCCCCCCCCCCCCCCCATCTCTCATAAAATGAACGCTCCATAATAGGGGTGATAAAGTACATCGCCATATACCTACTCATATATTCCAATCAAAAGATATTGCCTTTTTAACACAGTGCTGCGCTTCAGCCATCAGGTCATCGCGTGACCTTTTATCTTTATGTCTTTATCTCCCGTTCCAAAATCTTGGTTGGTGACCTTAGGTCGCAACCAGGTCGCAACTTTGAGAGCGCCACCAAATCCCACTGGTTCGGGCACCACCTCTCCAGCTTTGAACCAATGGGCGTGAGGAAGGGAAAATCATTTTTCCACTCGAACTGTTATCGGTCACGATCGCTTTTCTCCAATTAAATAATATCTCCAACATGATGCGTCTGCGAGGTTTTTCTTTAGGACATTCGCTCATATATCATTCATTATCCTCCGTATGCTTATTTTAAGAATATGAGAATTTCATGCCTATTTGTGACTACCTGTTAACCATCCCACCGTCATCAGGTCTGTAGTTGCTGATGATTACTCAGGAAAAAAATTCTTATCGATGTAAAATTCTTGCTGACTTTGCCAAAACTGTTTTGCTTTCTCACTTAAAATGAGGTTGATATTAAGTAAAATATTTCAAATGTATTTTCTGAGCTATGACGGAGTTATTTCTTGTAATTTATACTTTAGTTCTAATTTTAACCTAAAAAAAGAACAAAAACGAGCATTTAACAAAAAAATACAAAATAAAAAAAAAAACTGAACATTTAACATCATGAAAAATTTTAGCAGAGTTGACACAAGCCAGTTCATCAAACCATGTTTAGTTATTTTCCTGAATTATGATAGTTTTGGGATGCAAAATGCTGATTTATTTATTTATTTTTTTTTTTTTGCGGGGGGTGGGGGGGTGGGGAGGAAGTGTGGCTTCTGAGTAAATTTCTTGATAAAGCAGAATTATTACCTTCCATTGGTTCATAGTTAGCATTAACTCTTGAAGATTAGTCAGGAACTAATCGTTGTGAAAGGAATACGTCTCGAAAAACGTATTGAATCAAGTACACAGTGCCAAAGAATCCGATGGTTTTGTCTTGTAAAAGGTAGTGAGTATTATAGAAATCAAAATACATTTAGATGAAACAATAACTGAATTTTTTGGTACATTTGTCCTCTGCATGATTGATTTATGATTTGGAATAAAATGGGTCAGCATTATATTCCCTAATTTAGTAGTAAAAAATATGCGTCGTGCTGTGTAATAAACAGGCAGTTTATATCGGAACTCCTCAGTTCCAGAGGACCTTTATTCCTCAAACCGTTAGACTCTGGAACAGCCTCCCAAAGGAGGTCCTCCAATTGGAACTTCTTCAGAAGTTCAAGCGACGTTGCAGTACATTACTGCCATAATACTAATCTCCTGGCATTTTAATACATTTTTATCTATTTATTAATTTATGAATTTAATTTTTTCTATTTTCATAGGTCACTTCTTTCTGTATTTCCCTTGACCTCGTCTTACTTCTTCCTATTGATCACCTTGATATTCTTTGGAAGCTTGAATTTCAAGTTAGTGGCCCCTTTGGTGAGCTTGTTCCATATGGATAGGTTTCATCTTGTGAATAATAATAATAATAATAATAATAATAATAATAATAATAATAATAATGCAATAAATAATATATGGAAAGTTTTCCACAACCAAAAAGAAAATTTTCCTACGATGCCTTCATTCTCTGGAAGGACATTTAATGACGTTATGTTTCAAATGTCATACGGGACAGCGTAGGCTTCGTATGTCTGGATCATTTTAAGAGGATTATGATAATTATTTCGAGAGAGACTTAATAACAGACGGCGTAAGTAATTGCTTTAGTATTTAACCATGAAACGGGTAAATCTGACCGCCTTTCATTCCACGTAATACACATTAAAATTCAGTCGGTTAAAAGATTAAGTTCTTTAATGCACTCATCTGTGTATAAAAATGGCCTCGTAGTTCGGAGGTTCGGGCATTTGCCTCACTAGCCAGAGGAAGAGGACAAACAGGTTTGCAGGAGGTTAGATGTCTCCCCTACCTACCCCGCCCCACCCGGGGCGGACAAACAGGTCTACGGGAGGTGGGTGGCTGTGTCTTGTCTCCCCTACTGTCACCCGGGCTGGACAAACAAGGTCCACTCGGATTTTATTATAATAGAATGTTGCATTAAAACCACAGGCGCCTTTGCTCACCTCAGCAATTACTGGGTACCTGGTGTGACGTAGACCAATGAATGCTTTTTTGTACATGCGACAGAGAGGCCAGTTGTGAGAGAGTTTGTCCCTGGGACTGGATTACCCCCAGGACCAAATCTCTCTCTCTCTCTCTCTCTCTAAAGTTTAGAGTATTGCCCTGAGTGTCAAGTACAGCAGGTACCGTCTCAGAACGCACCAAGACCAAGGCTGGTGTTTTGGGGCGTTATGTACACTTTAGAATCATCCTTTATTCAGGAGTTGAGTTATGGGAACTGATTGTTGTGAACATTAAACACACAGACACATGTGTCTGTATGTATATATATATATATATATATATATATATATCTATAGATATAGAATATTAGAATATATATATATATATCATATTATATATATAAAATGTATGTGTTCGCACGCGTGCTTGTGTAAAATGAACACTACCCATATTTTATAAGTATAATGCCGCTTACATTTAAAAAAAGTACAAGAAAATCATTAGGAAACAAAATAAAGTCGAGAAGAGAAGGGGGAATCCGGCATTACTGAGCTTTTTGCTTGCATGAGTTTTGGCGTAAAGAGTTACGAATGAAAAATATGCTCCATAATGAAGTTTCCAGTAATTTCCAGCCAGGCAGGAAATCCTCACTCTCACTTTCTGTTTATCTACGTATCTATTTCTCTGCTTATATCCCTCGACTCGACCTCTTCTCTCCTCCAAATGTTCTTCAAACAAAGTCTTTTTCGTTCACTAAACCTTCATTTCACTATCAAAAGGAGCGGGTCCTGCTTTCATTCCTTTCTCCTATAATCCTGTGCCCATAATGAATTCTTGCTGACAATGACACCAAATCCTACCTCGTATTCTCTGCTATCCTCATAAAGTCCTCTATTTCAGTAGGTTTCTCCTAACTACTCTTTTTTTCCATCTCATTGCTTCTGTCATATTTTACTTCAATCGGGTAATCATCAGTTGTAATTAAAGAAAAAAATCCATTAGCTTGATAACCTTTTTGTAATAACAAGAAGACTACTAAATATTCTTTTCACAACTGTGATTTCTCAACAAATAAAGACATTTCAGAACACATTCCCAAAAAGAATCTCTCATCTGCTGTATAATCGTATCAGGACTCGAAGCTAAATTTTCATTGTGACCAGATCATGAAGGTTGACCACTATTATTTCAGTACTGCCAATATCATCTAGGACCCGTAAGGGGGTAGTGCCGTCAGTGCACCTCATTCGGTGTAATGTAGGTATTACTTAAAGTTCTTTGCTGCGTCCCTTTGGCCCCTAGCTGCAAATTCTATCTTTCCTTTTACTGTACTTCCGTGCATAATCTCTTTCTTCTATCTCGCTGTCCACCCTCTCCTAACAATTATTTCATAGTGCAACTGAGAGGTTTAAACCTCCTGTAACACCTTTCAAACCTTTTACTGTCAATTTCCGTTTCAGCGCGAATGGCCATAGTTGCCCCAGGGCTTGGCATAATGCCAAAAATCTATATAAATCAAACAAAAATCAAATCAGTATCATCCAGGCGTAAGTTCATACTCCAACAAAGTTGTTCTTTTCATAATGAAGTCATCTACCATTCCTGGGTCATATATGTTAATGATCACACTTGCAACTTTTCCCTGTACTTGGCTTTAGACTAAAATCGTTAAAGAAAACTTTTTTTTTAAGGGCTGACTTCTCGTTAAAATCACCTCACATTTTCCGTATAAGACTTCATGCAGGCTGTAAACAGTATAACTTAGTTTAACCAGACCACTTAGCTGATTAACTGCTCTCCTAGGGCTGGCCTGAAGGATTACACATTTTTACGTGGCTAGGAACCAACTGGTTACTTAGCCACGGGACCTACAGCTCATTGTGGGATCCGAACCGCATTATATCGAGAAATGAATTTCTAATCACCAGAAAAAAATTCCTCTGATTCCACGTTGGCAGACCGGGGCCAGCACGCAAACCACTCGTCCAACGAGGAACTTATACAAGCCGTAAGTTTCAGCTTTGTTCCCTAAAGCACATCTGACTAATACATGTTCTGAGTAATTGTAGCTTGAGTATGTCGTGTGTTATGGTAAAAGCCATAACTTGTACCGATTAATGGTTCGCACGTAATGCTTAAATATTCACACTCCTACACAAATACAACGGGTTGTCCTTGATCTCAGGATAGACAGACAATCACGCCTCATTAATGGGAATATTCCCGTATTAAGGTTTTAGAGCCCCCCCCCCCCCCCCCTCTCTCTCCTCTCTCTCTCGTCTCTCTTCTCTCTCTCTACTCTATTTATATATATATATATATATATTATATATATATATATTGTATATATATATATATATATATATATATATATATATATATATATATATATATATGCAACTATAACAGCCACAATGCCCTCTTAACTTCTTGAATTCTCGTGGTCAGGTCGGCAACGTGACTTCTTTGTGATTATGGGATCTGGGTTCGTTTCCCGGTAGCGGACATAAAGAAAAGAAAAAAAAAGTCACTTTGAAATTGAATCTTCAGGCTTTGTAGTGACAAGAGTATAAAAAAACGAAGAAAGAATTCAACGAGGTTAAGAGGGCATTGTGGCTATTACGGTTGCATATGTATCTGGTAAAATGGTAACCAGTAGAATCTACACACACACGCACGCATATATATATATATATATCTATATATAATAATTTTTTACTGTTGGGGTTGAGGGAGGGCGGGGCTCTCCAAGGTATCTAATTGGCGGCTTAGGTCAACATCCATCTGAGGTCTCTTTCAAATTATTTTTTCGAGTGACAACCTCCGCAACTTTACTGGCAAGGCAAGGTGTTATATATATATATATATATATATATATATATATATATATATATATATATATATATATATATATATATATATATATATATATTTATATTATGTTTATATATGTGTGTATAGTTCATACTTACATACATATGCATACATACATATTATTTCCTTAAAACTTACAAAGACCAAGGAAGTCATCTTAATTCGTCAATACTGAAAAAAGAATGATGATATAGTATATATTTAGCAACACCCGACCAACTTATTTCGGAGAGTGACTTTTTTTGGAACCACCAAAGAGCTCTTCTCTGACGTCCAATAAAGCGGCTGTGATATTCTCCTGATCCTCTTATGAAGAGCCGAAAGCCGATGAAGGATCCGCCGCGAAAAGAAAAGAAAAGAAAAAAAATAGAGTCGAGAAAAGTCCCAAAAAAACTTTGGCCGCCGTAAAGGGAAATTTTTGCCGGCCGCCATCCCACAATGGCGCGGTTACGATTCAGAATAATAATTTAGCTCTCTCTCTCTCTCGTCTCTCTCTCTCTCTCTCTCTCTCTCTCTCTCTTATTATGCAACTATTCATTGCCATGGCGCTGATGCCACATGGAATTTCCGATGTCCCTCGGTGCCGTTTCGACAAATGCCTCCCCCTTCTCATGGGTT
>NC_061097.1:26250508-26260508 GCF_015104395.2 Macrobrachium nipponense
TCCCCCTTCTCATGGGTTCGGGTAACAGATGTGTCAAAAAAGAGCTCTCTCTCTCTCTCTCTCTCTCTCTCTCTCTCTCTCTCTCTCTCTCTCTCTTGTTCGTGGTTAGCCTCACACTACTTGATTTTAAATTGATTGAATTTTATCTTCAACATTTGCGAAGAAGATAACGTACATGTAAACATGTAAAGAAGATAACGTACATGTAAAGACGATTAATAATGGCTGTGAAAACAGCATCAACATTTCAAAGCGATGTTCCGTTCGAGTTGACATCGAACCTCGAATGCGGTCGTCACTTGCTGTCTAGTCAGTGAGTTGTCCTTTATTCTTATCGTTCGGGGGTCGTTCTCTACTTATATGTCTTTGTTAGATCTACTTTAGGGCTTTTTATAGCGTTTTATGAGACGGTATTGATTATGGATAATAGCTACCTTTGTGGCCCTGTTGCACGATCGCAAAATAGCAACTATTTTATATATGGGAACAACAACGAAAGTCTTTAATAACAAAGATTGAATCAGCAAGTCAAAGTATATATTAGTTTAACCAGACCACTGAGCTGATTAATAGCTCTCCTAGGGCTGGCCCGAAGGATTAGATTTTTTTTTACGTGGCTAGGATCCAATTGGTTACTTAGCAACGGGACTTTCAGCTTAACGTGAGATCCGAACCACACTATATTGAGAATGAATTTCTGATCAGCCTGGAGCGAACTCGGGCTACCAGATTGATAGTCGGGTATGCAACCCACTGGTCTAATGAGGAACTATCAGCAAATAGGCCATAGCAATATATACAGCAACAGCAGCAATGACGTAAATCGCTTCCGTTATGCCATTAGTTGCAAACGCGAATCTCCGGTATTGCATGCAATATGCAACTGCCCTTTTTTTTATTTATTTTTCTTATTATCGGTAGGATTAAATTGGGTCGACATAATTTGTTTTTAAGTGTAACCCTCACGTGTAAAAATGATTTTCATTCAGACAGTAAGAGGATTGAAATGTATCGCATAATTGATTTATGTAGATGCAGTCTATTAATGAATGAAATTTAATGCATAATTAGTCTACATATATGAAGTTTATTAAGTAATGAATAAAATTCGCAGGAAAGATAATGTGAAAATTAATCGTTAGTAAAGATCTACCAGCTCTCAGAAATAAATGGTATATTATACACACACACACACACACACACACACACACACACATATATATATATATATATATATATATATATATATATATATATATATATATATATCTTGATCAACAGAACTGCCGAGATCTTTCAGTGTTAAGTACCCTTTACTATAGACAAGTCTTGCCTATAGTAAAGGGTCGTTAAGACCGAAAGATAATTACGTTATATTTTAGATGTTGCGCCGTAGCGCCCTTCATGGAAACTAATGGAAATATTTGGTAACACAAAGCTTTATTCATGAAAAGGACAAAGTAGAAAGGTCAGTTACAAAGGCTGAAAAATAGTAAATGCAAAGATAAGTGAGTTATCTTGGGGGTAGAGGGGTAGGGAGGTTGTCCTTTTAGGTTAAACAGTACCTTCTGAGCTTCTAAACAAGGAAGATTCGTTCCAGATGTTTTAATTCGGAGTCACACATGGTGGAAATGTGTTAAGGTTTTTTTTTAATGGTTTTCTGACAGATCTTTCTTTCCCAAGTGAACGACTGGGCAGAGGAGAATTTTTCCCATTCTTTATGGTGGGAACACTTCAGAACGCCCTCTGTCAGATCCCCTCTTACTTTGCTGTTCTTTGATGAGGGCAGATCCAATGTTCCAAGGCAGTTAAAAATGAAGGGATTTTTTTGTCGCCCTGATGCCTTTTGACCTTTTTTCATACCCTTTGCAAACGCTGTCACTTTTATTCTGGAAGTTCCGGTGACTCAGTGATTACTTCCGGTGTTGCCTTTGTAGCCGGTTTTTTTTTATCCTTGTTAATTGACGGATAATGTCTAGGAAATTCTTGGAACAAATTCCAAGTGCTTTCAAGAAAAGATTACAACTTTGTGTCCGAACAAGTGGTTTTAAATTGAAAAACTTTCCGATTGGCTTGTATATGAGTCTTGGCGCATGCTCTCTCTCTCTCTCTCTCTCTCTCTCTCTCTCTCTCTCTCTCTCTCTCTCTCTCATGTTGCATCTGTGAAGAGGTAGTTGTTGCATATGATATTTTCTAATCTTTATTATTGTTTACTTTTTTTAGCAGCATCTCTCTCTCTCTCTCTCTCTCTCTCTCTCTCTCTCTCTCATATTGCATCCTTGAAGAGGTAGTTGTTGCATATAATATTTTCTAATTTTATTATTGTTGACTTATTTTAGCAGCATTTCTCTCTCTCTCTCTCTCTCTCTCTCTCTCTCTCTCTCTCTCTCTCTCTCTCCATAGTTGTCTTTTGACAGTTTCAGATGTAAAGATAAAACTTAGTATATAACGCTATAAATTCTAAATTCATTTTTAATGTTTTGTTTTTACTTCAAGGTTTTTAAAAGTCAGTTTGTTTGATTCCATGCCTTTGGTCGTAGTTTTCAATGAAGTGTTTTGTGATCACACCTTATTTTCTATGATACCGCAAAAATACTAGATACCTTTCAGTGTCATGGTGATATATCACTGAAATATCTTCGTCTGAGTATGACAGTTCCAACCAATCAAGTGAATTCTTAATCTGATGGAATATCTTCTCCCTTGTTCGGTTGTGCACATTCGAGGATTATGGAGTCCCAGATTTTTAGTGTCCTCCCCTGATCCCAACCTCTTAACGAGGCCGGGGATGAGGGGGAAATGAGATTAGGGATCCACTTCAGGGATTGTATGCTTGCCTCTTTACGCTGTCTGCTGTGGATTCATCTGAGCATCGGGACCTATAACTCATTTACGCCTCATCCTCCTCCCATAAAATTTCCCCTTCTCTTCTTCCTCTTTCATAATTGCTTACTCGAGGAGTAAGCCTACGAACCACTTTGTTGTTGTTTTTGATTTGGGGGGATAGGAAAGGTCCGTGGAAAAGCCTAAAAAGGTGTGAAAAAGGTTTTTCGTGTTAAAATATAGCATATTTATTTTAATTTTCGTTGGTGAAACAAGGATCTATTTGAGCGTGGATTATAGCACGCTTTAATTTATGTTAGGTCAGGAATATAATGTAAACAACGTATGCGTCAGGAGAAAACCTTGCACGCGTTCCGAGTAAGCTGGAGGTCAGATCACTCCTTGTTCATTCATCGTTTAGTCCCAGTGCTTAGCCTATGGCCTAGACTTTGTATTCCATTGCATTTAAATCCTGCGGGCCAGCCCTGTGAGAGCCGTTAATTGGCTCTATGCAGTAGGCTGGTTAAACTATTTTAGTGTTTATAATAATAATAATAATAATAATAATCAAGATTCTGAGTGTCCTTCTCTTATGGAGTGAATCATGATCAGTTCCTGATGCAGTGTGGAGTCGGCGGTGGGAGGTTGAAACCAACATTCTTTGGTAGCTTGAACTTCAAGTCAATAATGGCCCCTGTGTTCTTGTTGCATGTGAATAGGTTTCATCTACTGAAATGATAATAATAATAATAGTATTAGTATGTGTCTGAAAATGGAAAAACAAATCCACAGTTATGTATATGTAAATATATATAAAGATAAATCTACAGTAAGCTTTCAAGGAAGAGCTGTTGGATTCCCGAAAGCTTTCTGTACAGATTTATCATGACAAATATGTATATATACATAACTGTGGATTTGTTTCTCCAATATGTTAATAATAATAAGAGCAATCCTATTGGTTGTTGACTATTTTCAGTGCCAAAGTGCAAATTGCTACTGGTTTTCGTCAGTCTCTCCATTATTAGTAAAAGTGTGGGTAATGGATTCCAACCTCTGTCTTTGAGTGCCCTCTTTGTCGAGTTGTCTTGAAGTCCATTTTAGTTAAGAGCTGCTCGGGTGAGCGGGGAATTTCTGGTTGAAAGTTTTTCGCTTTGGCCGTTTACTGGACTACTGCATTTTTCCTTCGGCATTCAGGTATCTTGCAACATTGCAGGGTTTCAATATTCCAACATGAAGAGCAGTGTCTGTATGAAGCTTTTAATTCGTGTCCTTTTGGCAGAAATATGAGGATTGGACAAAACTGTTGAAGTGATGTCTGTTATCCCTATTTAATGTTTTGCTTTTGTAAAAGTATGTTCTTTAGCATTAGCAAGGCACAACTTAAACAAACACATGTTCTTTAGCATATAGTAAGGCACAACTTAACACATGTTCTTTAGCATTTAGTAAGGCACAACTCACCCATGTTCTTTAGCATATAGTAAGCCACAACTCACATGCTCTTTAGCGTATAGAAGGTACAACTGACATATGTTCTTTAGCATAGTAAGGCACAACTAACACATGTTGTTTAGCGTAGAGTAAGGCACAACTTAAACTCATGTTCTTTAGTATATAAAAAGGCACAAATCCCACAATGTTCTTCAGCATATAGTAAGGCACTAATCACACAATGTTCTTCAGCATATAGTAAGGCACAACTTAACACATGTTCTGTATTATATATTAAGGCACAATTCACACGCAAATTGCACTTTTGAATGTTCTTGAAATAAAGCTCTTATTCAGTCATCTTGCAAATATAAAATAGTTTATTAAGACCTATCCTTTGTGTCTGTGAAAGTTAAGCAAGAGAAGTTCATTTAGAAAATGTCGGTGAAACGATAATTTATTGAAGCAATTCCAGAGGCTTACGAAGCGCACAAATCTATCACTGAAAATGTCGCAAGATAATAAAATGACTGTAATATCGACATTTTGCCGACTGCAGTTTTGTTTGTGGCTCCCTCCGGCCCTGTGTAAGCAAAGACCAAAAATGCAATTTAATCTTGTTATTTTTTCTTTTTCCCTCTTCTTCTTCTACTTCTTTCTGTTTTTCTCTGAAATAGGAAGGGTTAAAGGTGACGTGCATGTTGATCTCTCTATGTCGTGATGAGGATGAGGAAGGGAATCTGCCGCTTTCGCGTCTGTCCTTTTAACTGGGAGCGCCTAATCCCACACACCACAATAAAAGCTCGATCAGCATCAGGCCTTTTCTTTAGCTCCCACCCCACCCCATCCCATCCTCCCCCTCCACCTTTCCCCCTCTTAACCTCTCTTTCCCATACCCTCCCCCCTCCCCCCTCCCCCTGCCTACTCCTCCTCCGTCTCCTCCATCTCACACCTCTTTGTAGTTCTCTCCTCTCGACATTCCTCATCTCTTCCTCCTTTTCCTCGTCAACTCTGTTCTTTCTTTATTTCGCCTTCCGCTGAATGTAGTTGTAGCCAAGGTCTAACGCTGCAAGTTGCAACTTCATTTGAATGCGGGGGTATTTGCCGTTTATACCCTCGAATGCCCAACTTTGCATTTGCATCACCATCGATTCCCCATCCATGTGGGACCACCTTGACGTAGTGAGGGGGCTCTTGAACCCCAGGAATTAGTTCCCGGCTTTGAGTCCAAGAGCCCCACATGTTATTATGCATTTATTTTGAGTAATATTGTGGAATTTTCCACTTTTTGTAAAGTTTATCGGACCAGACAAATAGCAAAAGATATCATAGCTGGGAAATGGGCTTATATCCGAAGCCAAATAGTGGGAACTGCCGTGGGACCATCAACTGCCCGATAATGTTCGATGCCGTCGGCCGTTTCGAGTTCGGATGCTGTATAGATATTTGAGAGTTATAGAATGATTTTGCTCCATTACCGTTCAGTTGTCGGCTTCGCGTATATGGAGGAAGTCTGGGGCAATTTCCATGTTAATTTACGTGAGGAGATAAAAGAGCGTCATAACTCATTTATCTCGTGAGCGTGACAGGGTTCCAAGGTCTAAAGGTTTATTGCTAGGTAAGTGATGCATAATTCACATCTGTCTAGGCGTAGTAGTGTATAATAGATTGTAGCTCCTGCATTATGGAAGTCGAGCCTAATTCATTTTTCTCTCTCGTGGTTTTAACTGTATATTAAAAGCACGAGTGGAAATCGTATCAGAATTATGAGATGGAGTAGGGGTCTAAAACTTTCTTCTTTTCTCATTATGAAAATTATAAGAATGATTTATGAATGAGTGCATGTGCATGTGAGTACGTATCTAAAACGTGTATGTATCCATGATGAGTACGTATTTAAAATTTTTACGCATCTATGACGAGTACGTATCTAGAACGCGTACGAATCCATGACAAGTACGTATCTAAAACTTGTACATATCCTTTAAACAGAAGGTGAGACTGGGAGAAGTTTGAAAAACCACGAAGGTGTTTCAGCCATAGTATTGATGGCTTATTCACGGGATGATTCAATTTATTTATTTGAAAAAAAGTTCAGCATCATCACCATTTTTAGTTCCAGACTTCAAGAATTTAATTAGGTACAGATGCATGAATCTAGGTTGACACTTTTGATAATGCAAATATTTGCACAGGAATGTTCTTTTCCACAGGACAACGTAAACAAAAATGTAATGGTTTTGTTTATGGAAACGTTTCGTGTTTTGCATTATTTTCAAATTTTGAGAATATGTCCAACATAAATCTTAAAACCATCGAAATGTTCAGACGATGATTACTCCCGTTCTTTGTCAGATGTTTAATTTCTTCGGCTTTTTGCACCGTCAGTTGTTATTTCTTGTGTCTGCTTGTCTGTATCGATATCAGTTTGTGTATTATTTTCTGGTCTTGTTTAGTTTTTAATAACAAGGGAGTAAGTAGTTTTGTTTTCTCGTTTTTTTGCTTTTGTGTTTTTGTGTATAGAAACCTTTTTGCCTGTTCATATTATAGGTTCTCTTCCCGTATTGTTAAGAAGGCCGTAAGCAGTATGGTTGTGTGTATAATTTTTTTCTATATTTTTTTTACTTTTATTTATTTCGGGTCTGGTTTAGTTTTTGGTAACAGGGCAGTAAGTAGTTTTTTTTCGTTTTTTTCTTGTGTGTCGGTTTTTTGAGATCAGTTTGCCAGCCCATGTCAGGTCCTCTTCCAGTATTGTTAGCAAGGCAATAAGGAGTATGGTTGTTTGTGTATATTTTTTAAATTTTTAAATTTATTTATAGATTTTTTGTTTTGGTGGGGGGTTTACTCTCCAAACAGTTATCCAACTCCCACAATGTATTGGTTATTTCGAAGGGGAAACGTGCTGGGGATTCCCCTTAGAGTTCTCGGCTTTCATTTCTGTGTCTCCTCCACTTTTCCATTAACTTCTCCATATTTTTATTTCTTTATGTTTCTCTCTTTTCTTCACATTCTGTTTTTGTGGACGTGGCCCCGCGACGCCTTTCCGACCATTAGGTTTGTTTTTGCGTCTTGCAGGCATTTCTATTTTCCCGGAGATGTTTTTTTTTTTTGGTCTCGACCTTCATTTCCTCGACAGGGAAAGTTTTAGCCAATACCTCCCTCCTCCGTTCGTTGCATAACGGTCCTCTCTCGATAAACACGCCGGAACTTTCCTTCTCCCACTTTTTCCTTTACACAAATTACCTAGTTACTAAAGTGCTCCTAATGAACTGAAATTTTTATTCCTCTCTCTCTCTCTTCTCTTTCTCGCTTTCTTCCTATTGCCTTTCTTAAGAGTCTGCAGATTTCTGTCTTTTTATTTTTTTCTGAATCGGATCTGGTCGTCAGCTTTGTCAATGATTGATCTTATTATGAAAAAAGCATTGATTGTGGCTGACATATGCTATTCTCAATTTTAAATTAACTTGTGAACTAATCTGCCAAGTAAAGCTACGGCTGACCCAGAAGGTAATACTTAAAAAATAAATATACTCATTACGAAAAAAACTCTTCGCACATATAAGAAATCCGAAAAAAATAGTTTTTAATTTTATTCTTCTCAGAATTTGTAAGGTTCATCGTTAAAACAATGAAAAAGGGGGAGTGTTTTCTGTCGGACCCTTTTCAATGAGTATGTTTCTTTTTGTAATTGTGAATGAGGGTGTGGATTTATATATATATATATATATATATATATATATATATATATATATATATATATATATATATATATATGACTGTGAAATATTTTCTGTTAACACAGAATTCCATGTAATGAAAGGAGCCCATGAAAACAATGTCTGTGAAAATATAGCTATAACTTTCTACCCTTTTGGTATTTTTATGACCTCCTCTCTTATATATATATATATATATATATATATATATATATATATATATATATATATATATATATATATATATCATATATAACATTACACCCTTGGCTGGTGAAGGTGAGAAGTTATTGATACGATCAGCTGAGGGAGTTTGTGACCTTTCCTGTAGAGGGGCGTGTTCAAGTGGAGGTTCTGGGTGAGAACTGAAGTAGGGCCTTTGAAACGATGATTGTTAGTATGGATGGTGACCGAATAAAAATTATTATTATTATTATTATTATTATTTTTTATTTTTTTTTTTATTTTTTTTGCTCTATCACAGTCCTCCAATTCGACTGGATGGTATTTATAGTGTGGGGTTCCGGGTTGCATCCTGCCTCCTTAGGAGTCCATCACTTTTCTTACTACGTGTGCCGTTTCTAGCGTCTAGTTTCTCTAGATTCCTTTTCAGGGATCTTGGGATCGTGCCTAATGTTCCTATGATTATGGGTACAATTTCCACTGGCATATCCCATATCCTTCTTATTTCTATTTTCAGATCTTGATACTTATCCATTTTCTCCCTCTCTTTCTCTTCAACACTGGTGTCCCATGGTATTGCGATATCAATGAGTGATACTTTCTTCTTGATTTTGTCAATCAACAATCACGTCTGGTCTATTTTCACGTATCACCCTATCTGTTCTGATACCATAGTCCCAGAGGATCTTTGCCTGATCGTTTTCTATCAGTCCTTCAGGTTGGTGCTCGTACCACTTATTACTGCAAGGTAGCTGATGTTTCTTGCACAGGCTCCAGTGGAGGGCTTTTGCTACTGAATCATGCCTCTTTTTGTACTGGTTCTGTGCAAGTGCTGGACATTCGCTTGCTATGTGGTTTATGGTTTCATTTTTCGTATTGCACTTCCTACATATGGGAGAGATGTTATTTCCGTCTATCGTACTTTGAACATATCTGGTTCTTAGGGCCTGATCTTGTGCCGCTGTTATCATTCCTTCAGTTTCCTTCTTTAGCTCTCCCCTCTGTAGCCATTGCCATGTGTCATCGCTGGCTAGTTCTTTAGTCTGTCTCATGTATTGTCCGTGCATTGGTTTGTTGTGCCAGTCCTCTGTTCTGTTTGTCATTCTCCTGTCTCTGTATATTTCTGGGTCTTCGTCTACTTTTATAAGTCCTTCTTCCCATGCACTCTTTAGCCACTCGTCTTCACTGGTTTTTAGATATTGCCCCAGTGCTCTGTTCTCGAAGTTGACGCAGTCCACTATACTTAGTAGTCCTCTGCCTCCTTCCTTTCGTGTTATGTATAGTCTGTCCGTATTTGCTCTTGGGTGTAGTGCTTTGTGTATTGTCATATGTTTCCTGGTTTTCTGATCTATGCTGCGGAGTTCTGCCTTCGTCCATTCGACTATTCCTGCGCTGTATCTGATTACTGGCACTGCCTATGTGTTTATGGCTTTTATCATATTTCCGGCGTTGAGTTTTGACTTGAGTACCGCCTTGAGTCTCTGCCTATATTCTTTCCTGATCGTGTCCTTCATCTCTTGGTGTTTTATATGCCCTCCTTCCATTATTCCTAGGTATTTGTATCCAGTCTCATCTATGTGTTTGATGTTGCTCCCATCTGGTAGCTTTATCCCTTCAGTTCTTGTTACTTTGCCCTTTTGTATGTTGACTAAGGCGCATTTTTCTATTCCAAACGCCATCCTGATGTCCCCAGATACAATCCTTACAGTCTGGATTAGGGTATCTATTTCCTTGATGCTCTTACCATACAGCTTGATGTCGTCCATGTACATCAGATCATTAATTCTGGTGCCTCTTTTCTTGAGTTGGTACCCGGCATTCATCTTCTGTAGTACTTTTGTCAT
>NC_061097.1:26265508-26268008 GCF_015104395.2 Macrobrachium nipponense
AATCAGCGTCGAGAATGTTTCGGTACAATGCATAACAGAAAATCGTAACATAAAGTTCTTGTTTTTTTTTTTTTGGTTTCCAAACGAGAATTTATAAAATGGACTTCTGGAAAAAAAAAAAAAAAAAAAGTTCTTGATACTCGGCATAAAATGAAAGGACGCATTTTCACGAGCGGATAAACAAGCTTTGGTGTTATGTATAAAGAATGTTGATGCTTTATTCACATTCCTTTTTATTTCTGGAAAAGGAGAAAAATGTAAGCTTTTGATAGGTAGCTGAAACAAGATAGATAACTGCTAAATTCTTGAAGGATTTCGCTTTGAAAAGAAAGACAGTATTCGTTTTCAGATACGGTTCACCCTTTAGGGGTGTAGTGCCGTCAATGCACCTCGTGCGGTGTACTGTAGGCATTACTTAAGATTGATTCTTCACAGCGTCCCTTCGTCCCCTAGCTGTAACACCTTTCATTCCTTTTACTGCACCTCCGTTTATATTGTTCCATCTGACTTTCAACTCTCTCCTAACAATTGATTCATGGAGGAAAACCGTTGCAAGGTTTTCCTCCTGTTACACTTTACAAACCTTTCTATTGTCAATTTCCGTTTCAGCGTTGAATGACCTAATAGGTCCCCAGTACTTGGCCTTTGGCCAAAATTATGTATTCTATTCTGTTTTAAATATGGTTCTGACAATAATTATATGGCTTCGTTTTTCATGTATGGAGGTCAGTCACTATGACCTGAAAGAAACTGTTTGTGCTGTTTATTCAAAAACATATTTTCAAGGTTTTTTTTTTTTTTTTTTTTTCTCCTTCAGAAGGAGGTGTTCAACTTTTTGTTTTTCTGTATTTTGCAAATAACAAAACATTGTGCAGGAACATTGCCTTGAAACAAATATTTGGTTCCATGCAGGAAGTTGCAATCCAGCTAGAATTTTGCTTATCATCATATATTAAATAATTTAATCATTCAGTGTTTAAAGTCTGAAAGTATTTTTCGATTACTAGCGATATACATTGCCAGGAATATCACAAAGGTGAAGTATTTGACATTTCAGTGTTGTTTTGTCATTCCTTTTGAAAACTACAAGCAAAAAAAAAGAAAAATGATCAAGCAGTTGTTTGAAGTAGTAACATATTTAACTATAAAAAAAGTTGCTATTTTTATTTTTTGAAAATATCAGTCAGGAGAGTGCTAGCGCCTCAGTGGCGGGATTAGTATGGCCTTGACCTGCCACCTCGGTGGCCGCGAGTGCGATAATCGGGCATTCCACTGAGCGGTTAGAAATGTGTATTTCTGGTGACAGAAGTTCACTCTCGACGTGGTTCGGAAGTCACGTAAAGCCGTTGGTCCCGTTGCTGAATAACCACTGGTTCCACGCAACGTAAAAACACCATACAAACAAACAAACATTCTATGTAATTTTTCGTTTATTCACGTATCGTCAGGAGACAACTTAGCATTGATGGAATAGGTTTACTGATATATTTGGTTGAGCTTTCTCATTCGTAGGCCAAAGGTTTGTGGGACCTGTTTCGTTGAATCGTGGACAGACATCTTCGATTCTTTAAATATTTGTAGGTATCCCCAGTCATCTCATTACTTGTCAACGGAACTCAAGTGTCCTATTGCTTGCTGTTTCGTCTTCAGGTATCAAAATTTTAGTTTTCCGTGAAAGAAAACTCCTATTGTGACAGCTTTGTCTGAACGTCCTCACTCAGATCTTAAACACTACTGAAGCTAGCTACCAAATTACAGCCCTCTAGCCTTAGTAGTTTTGATTTTATTCAAGGTTAAATTCAGCTGTAATCGTAATTTTGGCACTGCTAGAGGTACCAACAACGCAGACCACCACCGGACCGTGGCTGGGTTTCATGGGTCGCGGCAAAGAGTTTCATGGGTCGTTGCTGAGTTTCATTCAGCATTATACACTGTGGAGAAAACTCGTTGACGCCGAAGAAACTTCCTCGTATTTTTACTTGTTTCAAGTGTCATTATTCCACCTCTGGCTTGGGCTTCCTGACGATGAATTGGATTAGATTGTAGGTGACATAAACTTTATACCTTGTATTAACTTGAGTTCTGGATGCAATTTGATCTCTCTCTCTCTCTCTCTCTCTCTCTCTCTCTCTCTCTCTCTCTCTCTCTCTATTACACTTGAGAGATTAAAAATAACGCCTGTTCTCGAGTCCGGTGTCTGTGGAGTGTAAACTGGTGGCGACTCTCCCGGAGCTGTGAAATGGGTCTCTTGCAGGAGATTGGTTGATGGTGGGCATTTTCTATTCTGCCGAGCCCCTTTTTTTCTTATTCTTCAATACTGTGCTTTTATGGCATAACCGTCGAAATATATTATCATAGAGCAATTAAGAAACGTGCAGTAATTGCTTGACTGTACCCTAAGCTAAAACAGCAGAGGAATGTGGGAATTTGGATGATGTATTACTAGAAATAATGAAACGAAATAGAAAGATACTTTAAACATAGGTATACGGAATCAACA
>NC_061097.1:26270508-26317295 GCF_015104395.2 Macrobrachium nipponense
AGGATGAACATATAAAACATTTTGAGAATACGAATCCCCAGCTGACAGGTGTCAAAGTGTAGTGGTAGCTAAACCCAGTGCTGCTATCGTTAGAAATCGCAAATATAACATAGACAGAAACATACAGACCACTGGAGACTACAAATCCACACCTGACAGGTGTCAGGGGGAGGGGTGAAAACAATTCATCAGTGCTAGTGACCTCTTAGTGTGTTTACAAATATGGTAATCCATTTTTAATTCCATTTTTACTGCCTTCCTTAAAATTTGATCTTATAATTTCAAAATAAAATTGTAAAATGTTCCATTTCAAGTAAGGCAGTAAAAATGCATGGAAAAAGGATGATCCTATTTGTGAACAGTAGCTACTATAACTGGTTCACTTAAGGTAGATTCTTGGATGAGCCGTGTGCTTACAAGACATTTGTTTGGCGGCCGCTGATTGGCTGGCACCGGGAGGTAGGCAGCTCCCAGCCAATCAGCGCCGCCAAACAAACGTCTCCCAGGCATAGGGTTTACCCAAGAATCTACCTGAAGTGAACCAGCCTATAGTTCATCAGAATTAATGAGTCTCTCTCTCTCTCTCTCTCTCTCTCTCTCTCTCTCTCTCTCTCCTTGACATTTGTCATGTGTGTATTTCTAGTTTTCATCAGTAGGTATAGCTGTCGCTAACGTCCCTTGAGTATATATTGCGAGTTCTACTAACAGTGCTAATGAGTTTAGCCAATACTACCATTTGACAACTTTCAGTTGGGAATTCGTAGTCTTAAAAGGTTGTGTATGTTCGTCCATACTGACTCATATATATATATATATATATATCTATATATATATATATATATATATAAACATGGGGGAATTATCCCTCCATGTATTCATAAGGTAAGCGTGGACACGAAACGGAAGGCAGACCCCATAACTCCATTACACACTCAGGCTCTCTCTCTCTCTCTCTCTCTCTCCCTCTCTCTCTCCACCTCTTTCTCTCCATTCTAACAGGTAACGAAAATGAGAGAGTTGCATCATAACATAACGTTTATTTACAAACATAACTAAGTCGATTAACTAAGTAATCCAGTCTTACAGACTAACTTAAAACAACTCATTGTCAAGTCACCCAAAAGTCCTGGGAACTCTTTAGTTCCCCGGTATTCCCAGATCCGTCTGCCCATTCCCAACCGGACACTAAACACTATGTCACAAAAAACTCCCCCGGCGAATGCCACGGCATCTTTGCCTATGACTCGAAGCCCTCTGTCAAAATCCCTCCCATAGGCTTGGGTATGAACGCTTTTAACAGAAAGAGGCGCACACGCACATACGAACACACAGTTCGCTAGCACCTCGCGGTTCTAGCTGCATCTAGTTTCACAAAGGCACTTTGGGAAGAGTTCATAAACTGTCGTACATTGACTTCCTGAACTAAGCACTTTTATCTCACGCCATCCCCTAGAAACTCATTGATCAGCTATTCTCAGGTCGTTACTCTGCCCTGTCCTCCACATTCCACAGGTTACAGAGAATGCACGAACAATATATTATTAATCAAAACCCTATGCCTTACAGATTGCTCGGCCTCGCACCTATATGCTAGCTCCCGCCTAGCAAAATTGCTTATACAAAACACTGGCCGGCTTAAAATAAAATAAGTAAAACTGCACGTCTCTGGCATTATAAAATAAATTCTTATCACGCTTTAATCTCCCAATAACACAAGACGCATTTTCTCTCATATTTTCTGCATTAGGATTCTTGAATATCCCTCTTCGTTTGTCTGCAACTAGCTGAACAGACAGCAACAGGCTATAGCAGGCTGTAGCAACTGTAGGAAGACGGAATGCCTCCCTCATCGTAGAAGACTCTCACGGCTTCTTGTAGATCCCCAAAAAAACACGCTGTAGAATTCTCTCGATCACCCATCATGGAAATACTTGTAATCACCCTGGACAACATGGCAGCAACCTCTCTGCACGGCTGGTGGACGTCTTGCTGGTGTCGGGGAACGACTTTTTGGGCGTTAGTATGTCAGTCAGGTCTTTGGTCAATCTAAGAAAATTAACCCAAACTTACTACCTCTATCAAACAATGATCTCAAAAAGTCAGAAATACTAACTGAACGTCTCCCAATTAACTCCCTCAAATATGACTACCAAAATGATAAGTCATTATCACAACTCTCTAAGAAAAAGAAACATCAAGTTCTCCAACTCAATTCTCCAAACTCGCACATCAGCACACACACAACTCAGAAATCACAGCAACTCCACGGAATTCTGCACTCACATTTCGAACTCGAATGTGCTCACAAGAAAAAAAAAAGAAGACAAAATCGTAATAAGCCCAAGAAAAAAAAAAAAAGTATCTCGTAACATACCCAGACCCAAAAATGTTCTCTCAAACTCCCACAAAATCAGCAAAAATCTCCAACTTTTAACAGCAAAAACCCCTTTACTGCTCAATAATTAATCACAATGAGACTTAATGTCAAACTCCCTTTACGTAAATAGCAACCCTCGAAAAATTACACCTCCCGGTAAAATCAAATCTCCCGTCCAAAAAAGAAATGCTACTTAAGCTCAATCCCCAAATCATATCTCTCATAGGAAAAGGAAGAAAAACAATAAAAAAAAGGGAATAATCACAAGTAGATTTCCCCAATCACAAAATACATAATACATGTATAATATGCATAACTCCCGCGTTTATCCCAAGAAATGCTCCATGTAAAGCCCCGGAATTTGCCAGAAAGCAAACTCTCACACATGCGCTTTCGTGAAATGCTATAGCCAACATTTCCAGATATTGCAAAAATTCTGATCTGTCACCATCAGAGGAAAAGAATCAGCACACGGCTCATCACATCGCCTGTCAGCAGAAAAATCGCCTGCGGACGCATGTTCAAACAACAGCACAAAAATTGTCTAGTAAGACACATAAGTTTGGAAACTCATGATTCTCAAGAAAAAAGATCTAACTGACACATTTCACAGAATTAACTCCAGGATATGACTAATATGTTCAAAAATTTGTCTCGAAGACTTATTCTCTCAACATGACTTTTCCCCAAATTATATTTCTCCAAAAATAATACACTTGTGAACATAAAAAATGCACACATCTCCATATGACTCGTAATGCAGTAATGCCATTCGCCTCTAAATAGTCACGAAATCAAAAAAGAGAACCACAGAAATCTTCTCTTGACTCGAAAAAAAAACTCCATAACCACGAAAAAAAAAAAAAAAAAAAAGGGTCACCCGCCCAAGATTAATTCCAACTCCATTATGAGACACCATATCAATAATAACACCCTCCGGTTATAAAAATATTTCCTCCATTTGGTTAATAACCAACCCCCTTATATTATTCTCTTATTTCTCCAATAGCCACATGTCAGTAGAAAAAAAAACACCACTCCAGGAATAGAGAATAATCACCACTATTTCGGCAAATACAAAATATTTACCTCTATTTCCCCAATAACTCCGTGTGGAACAAAACAAGGCTCCAAATAATATATCTCCAAAAAATGTGCACTCAACGCATCTAACTCACATACTCACAAATATTGCCCCATAATCTCCAAATATGTGTCTCCATTTGCAACAAAGATGGCTGCAAAATAATTGAACTAAACATAGCTCCTACCACTATTGGCAAATACCAAAAATGGCCAAAAATATATATCTCCCATATATTATATCTCAAATATAACTCCAAAATAATATATACCTCCAATTATCTCTCCAAAATAATATATCTCAATTATATCTCAATTCTAACTCCAATTCTCCAGAGAATAACTCAATGTTATAGTAAAAACTATAAAAACTCTCTCCATTTAGCATAACTGCTAAAAAAGAGCAAAAACTCGGCAAATAAAACTGTCTAGAAAATTCTAGAAAAAATCACTAATGTGTCACAAGTCATTATAACAGAACTCCCAACTCACAGTGAATAAGCAAAGACTTCCCCATATGCACTACGACATAAGCCACTAGAAAACTTAGCCAAGTTTCCTATCTCTCACAAAGTTGTCACAAATACAACAAGGGTATTGTGCAAGAAAACTCACAATTTCTGGAACACAAATATCCAGAGAAAAAAATGTAGTGCCATTACATATGCATTCAAAAAATGCAAGAATTCTCCCGTAAATCTCTTTGTGCAGCATCTAATAGCTGAAAACACAAACACGTTCCTGAACAATGACTCTAAGTCATGAACTGAGACAATATTCACACTAACTGGAGAGAAAAAACAAATTCAAATTCACCCTTGGTAAAAAAAACTTGTGTCAGCGATGGCTAATTTCCAAAAAAGGAGAAAAGAAAAATCAACGGCACCATTAACTATCTCCCGTAACTCACTAGATGTCAAGCAATTATCTGCTGAACTCATAAAAAAAGAAAAAAAAACTAAAACAATGTGTTGTTAGTTCTTCCCATAATCACAAAAGATTTCACCTCCCTTGATAGCATTACAACGCCCACGTATTAGTATATAAAAAAATCAGTATCAGAAATATCATTATCACAAAATCACCAAAAAAAAATTGCTATCATCAGTATCAGTACAAAAAACATCACCAAAGTTAATGCTTGTCCATTCTCCAAAAATTCAGCACAAAATTCAGCAAAATTCAGCAAAATTCCACACAATTCACCAAGATTCAGCCAGATTCATCAAGATTCAGCAAAACTCATCCCCGTGAATCACTGAAATATTCTCCAAAGTTACAAAAACTCAACAATTAATTAACACAAGACTTCTCCCATTAATTCATTGTAATAATTCTCCTTGAATAATTATCTGTAATAATTATCAACTGATCTCCCATGAAATATCTCAAATCCCTCGTAAAACAATTCTCCCGTAATGATAATTATACTTAGGCAAACCTCCCGTGACACATCTCAAGTATAACAATTATTAATAATAACAATAATAATAACTCTCCAAAGCAATAATTCTCTTGCAAAGATTTCAAGTAAGGGTGAAATTCAAATAGCATACAACAGTATTGTTGAATCCTATGACATACAATTTCTCCAGCATGCAACACCATGACATAACACCATTGCCACACAACACAGATACAACACCAATCATCGGCATTTCAAAGTAATTTCTCCAACACAATAAAAAAAAATAATCTGTGTATCCCCCTTATATTTGTGTCTTTCAAGGCACAAAGAAACATATAACACATCCCGTGCATGTTAACTACTTTTCCCCTCATTCTCGTAAAAGAAAAATCTCTTTATTTCCTTTTCTCTTCGTCCAAGAGAGAAAAAAAAATCTCTTTTCTTAAAAAAAGACTCTACGGGCATTTCACTTCATCAACTTATCAATCAGCTGACATCTTAGCATCCAACGTCAAGGCCAAATCCATCCCCAACACAAAGAAAAAAAAGGAAAAGGGGGAGTTCACCCACACTGAGAAAAAAAAATTTCTCCCCCCCCTGAGAACAACCCCTCAGTCAAGCGGCAGAACAGCCCGAGGCATACACAAGTACCCATCTCGCAATGCCCTCCCCTGCACTATCTCTCGAGTGAGGCTAGTAGTACCTCCCATGCTACTATCCCCCGAGGCAGGCCATACTCCCCTTGCAATATGCTGAGCCCGTAAAATTGTGGCCGCTCTGTGTCTCTAAGCCAAATATGCTTATCTAAGCACAGTTCACATACATAGAAAAATACACTCCTATGTTTTAAACAAAGACGAATGCATACGTCTATTACAAACACGTGCAAATAAAGAAAACACGTCACTATGGGGAAAGAAAAAATTGTTTTGACCTCTTGAACCAATCCCATAACCCTGAAATATTTAAACAAAAACCCACTCCTTCAAAACAATAGTTTAACACTCACCACTCCATAATGGGAAAAAAAACTCGAAATTCTTCGTAGAATATGTAAATCTCGTCGGCACAATACACACGCGACCGCTGAGATGACCCCTAGCAACACTCACTCATGAACTAGACTGAGTTGCTTGTCTCACGACTCCCACCCTGAAGAATCTCGGTACGGGCAAATTTGATGACCCTAATAGAAAATCTTTCCTCATCCCCCCATCTCACGGACGGACATTTTCTCTACCCCTTTTTTCTAACTGGCCAACCATCCCTTCATTGGCGTTCCTAGGCATAGAAAAGCAAGAAAACTTTTATATCCCCTCTTTAACCGTCTGCCACCACTATAAACATGGGGGAATTATCCCTCCATGTATTCATAAGGTAAGCGTGGACACGAAACGGAAGGCAGACCCCATAACTCCATTACACACTCAGGCTCTCTCTCTCTCTCTCTTTCTCTCCCTCTCTCTCTCCACCTCTTTCTCTCCATTCTAACAGGTAACGAAAATGAGAGAGTTGCATCATAACATAACGTTTATTTACAAACATAACTAAGTCGATTAACTAAGTAATCCAGTCTTACAGACTAACTTAAAACAACTCATTGTCAAGTCACCCAAAAGTCCTGGGAACTCTTTAGTTCCCCGGTATTCCCAGATCCGTCTGCCCATTCCCAACCGGACACTAAACACTATGTCACAAAAAACTCCCCCGGCGAATGCCACGGCATCTTTGCCTATGACTCGAAGCCCTCTGTCAAAATCCCTCCCATAGGCTTGGGTATGAACGCTTTTAACAGAAAGAGGCGCACACGCACATACGAACACACAGTTCGCTAGCACCTCGCGGTTCTAGCTGCATCTAGTTTCACAAAGGCACTTTGGGAAGAGTTCATAAACTGTCGTACATTGACTTCCTGAACTAAGCACTTTTATCTCACGCCATCCCCTAGAAACTCATTGATCAGCTATTCTCAGGTCGTTACTCTGCCCTGTCCTCCACATTCCACAGGTTACAGAGAATGCACGAACAATATATTATTAATCAAAACCCTATGCCTTACATATATATATATATATATATATATATATATATATATATATATATGATATATATATATATATATAGTGTGTGTATATATATATATATACATGTATAATATGTGTGTATAATATATATATATATATATATATATATATATAATATATATATATATATATATATATATATATATATATATAATATATATATATATATATATATCTATATATATATATATATATATATATATATATATATTATATAGATAATATATATATATATATATATAGATATATTATATATAGATTTCAATTATTAAACACACGGCTAATAGCATTACACAAACAGGCTAAAGAAACTGAGGTTACCCTCTCAAAATACATTACTTAATAGCAAAGAAAGGAATAAATAAACAAATAAAAAAGGGAGACAGATGATTATTAGAAAACCATATTATACCGGATCTTTGTTGGAAGAGAGAGAGAGAGAGAGAGAGAGAGAGAGAGAGAGAACTTCCCAGGTTCCAGATTGACTGGCAGCGAACAGACTTCTGATAATTCAATAAATCTCAAAATACAAACATAACATCCGATTGCCTTAAGGTTTTCCCCTAGGATACAATAACTTTTTTCTTCATTATTAACATTATTATTATAACTATCATCATTTATGGTCGGGCGATTATCAATTATATAGTCTTCCTTTTATCAAGAATGGCCGCTAGATATTCTCTTGAAATTATGATATTGTTAAGTCTTCGGAGATTGTGAAATTTATAGATAAAAGTATTTATATGTCAGGATATATTTCCATATGGTTTAATGCATATGGATGCTCAGCATTACGTCATTCACTGTTTCAACTGAAATAAAAGGAAATTATTACAATCATTTTGCGTTTTATCTTAATTACAAGTGGTTCTAAATGAAAAATTCCAAGATCATTTAATAACAGAATTAACAGAATTATCTCAATGCATCACGAGTAACAAAGAAAGGACATTATCAAACAAGTAAAATATGCGCAATCGAGTTTTCTGTATAGCGTTTAATGCTATATGAAACTCTCAGCCACGGCCCATGAAACTCTCAGCCGGCCGTGGTGGCCTGTGTGGTTGCGTTGCCAAACGCATGATCATGACTAACTTTAACCTTAAATAAATTCAAAACTACTAGGGTTAGGGGGCTGCAGTTTGGAATGTTTGGTGATTAGAGGGTGGATGATCAACATACCAATTTGCAGCCCTCTAGTCACAGTAATTTTTAAGATCTGAGGGCGGACAGAAAAGGTGCGGACGGACAGACAAATAGCCATCTCAATAGTTTTACAGAAAACTAAAGAACTTGAAACTCCACATATTCAAGTTTTATGTGATAAAAGTTGTAAAATGGAAGCTTTTCTTTGATGATGGATGAGATAGATAAGCGCAAAGCTTTTGTAGGATTTCACTTTGAAAAGAAAAACAGTCTTGGTTATCTAGTTTATGTAATTTCCGCCTCAAAATAAATTTTTTTTTTTATTTTTCACGTATGGAGCTCAGTCACTGTGACTTTTAAGAAACTGTTTTTGTTATTTAAAACAAATCAAGATTTTTCTTTTTCTGCACAAGATTTTCAAAAGTATTTTCAACAGTAATTTGTCAGATGACTAAAAAAAACGAAGTTCAATGCTGGGAAAATTTTTTCTCTGCCTTCGCATGAAATCATTTAAAGAAGTCTGACAATGTTTTTCGATTCCCAACGCTATACATTGTCATCTATATCACCCAGAAAACGCATTTACATCTTCACAGCTGATGTGGGTGAAGTATTTGTCAATTCGGTTTTGTCTCGTTGTTTCTTTTGAGAATTGCGAGTAAAAACTGTATACTTTCATTACCAGATTATCTATTATCACGATTTAGAAAATATGTCGCTGTTACTATTATTTCAGCAAGCGAAAACCACTGTATAAGAAAAAAAAAAAAATCTGTCATTAGATCCGAACCAAGCGCTTTTGCGTTTATTCATGCATCGTCGAGACTTAAATTATTATTGTTGAAATAGGTTTACTATGTGTATGTAGAGTAGCTTTCTTTTTCAAGGGCCAAAGTTACATGGGACCTATTTAATTCATTCGTGGGCTAGTGCTGTCAGTATACCTGACGTGGTGCACCGTAGGCTTTGGATTCCTAACGGTGAAATTGGATTATATGATACGCTGACATAAATCTTAAACTATGTAGTAATTAAAGTCCTACATGCAACGTGGTTTTTATGTCCCCCCCTAAACTTGAGAGATTATGTATGGAAAAGATCTTGATTCTTAGCATGTGAAAAGCAGCTGCCCTTAATGCTGGACACTGGGCATTCATTACATAGTATCCTGAAAGGCGTTGAAAAGATTAATCATTATAGTATGTAGGCAGGAATGTATGACTGGCCCCACATACTTTATGTAGTAGCTACTCAGAAAACTATTTTGCCCAGTAGTTACTAGCCAGAAATTTGTTTACCATGTAGTAATTATCCAGAAAATTATTTTACCCAATAGTAACTACCCAGAAAATTCTTTTGCCATATAGTAACATACGGCGTGTCTCACTTGATAATTAAAATTTATAAATACATAGACACATAGACCATCATTTGAATTGATGGATATGGTAGAGTGCCCAGGGTATGTATAGTATCAGACAGAGTCTAGTAGGTTCTAATTTGCCTTTTTTCTCAAGTTTCTAAATTCCCTAGATAAATGATATGGCCTCTTTCAATATGTATTTCCTGCCCTCCTTCTGGAGATTCTTTGAGTTAAGTGTGATAGGCTAATGGACAATCAGCTGATATCGATTGTCCATTAACTGTGAAATGGGGTTATTTGACCTGGGATTGGGCAGTGGTCACTTTCTGGGAAATGCTAAGTTGAGGGGGCATAAATGATCTAAATTAAAAGTAAATTATAATGTCATTAACTTATCTCTTAACATAAAGGAATATATGCTATAAAATTATGGGCAGAATGTATTGAGTGGAAAATTTTTTTTTTTTTTTTTTTTATTTACCAAGCAGATATTAATATTTGGCACCAAACCCTTACCGGCATCAGATAACATAAAAAAAATGCATATATATTGGGAAAACTAAATTTCTCGATACAACATTACCAAGTGGATATTCCGCTTGAAAACAAAATTCAGAACTTTGTCAGAAAGTGATATTTTATATGAAACTTTCTTTTACCTTCCCTTCCAGATGAACTTTTTACAAATTAGATTGTTACTCGGTGTTTCCCCAGACCAGACCCTCTCGACGTTCACGTGCCTCAGTGGCGTGGTCAGTATGGTGTTGGCGTACCACCTCTGTGGCCGTGAGTTCGATTCTCTGGCATTCCACTGAGGTGTGAGAGATGTGTATTTCTGGTGATAGAAGTTCACTCTCGACGTGGTTCGGAAGTCACGTAAAGCCGTTGGTCCCGTCGCTGAATAACCACTGGTTCCATGCAACGTAAAAACACCTTACAAACAAACAAACAAACTAACTAACTCTCGACGTTCATAAAACTTTCCTATCCCAACTGGGTTTTACCTCTTCGGCGCTCAGTCGTGGGATGTCGTCGGGTTAAGAAAAAGAAGAAGAAGAAAAAGAAGAAGGAGAAGAAGAAAAAAAGGCCGTTGATTTCGGAATTTGATGGGATCGGGTAATGGTTGAATGTTAGGCCATTATGCTAAGTACTCTCGACTACCTAATGTTTTGCGTCTGATACGAAGTGTTGAGAACCAAGAATTCTAGTGAGCAGCATATTAGTTACATATTCAGTATATGGGCATATAATATATATATATATTTATTACTATATATCTATATATATATATATATATGTATATATATATATATATATATATATATTATATATCTATAGATGTGTGCGTGTTTATGTATTGGTCATAGGAAAGAATTTTATTCCTTATTTGAAAATATATAATATATATATATATATATATATATATATATATATCATTAATGCTTTACACTCATCACATTATTTCAAAAGAATAGGTAATCGAATCACTGTAAATACCTAATGAGATATAATTCCGGTTCTCTGGAATTAGCGGTATGTGATATAATTCCTTCCCTTACATTGCCTTCATTGGAAATTACTGAGCGATCACCAAAATCATTGTATACTCTTTTTCCCATTAATATTGGCTACTGGCCACGGGCAAAGTTATAGTAATATAACATTAAATTGTCAGCCATTTCTCACGACTGGAAATCTAATAGCTATGACAAACAAATTTCTTCGGCGTAATCGAGCTTCTTGTACAGCTTATATTGCTGTTTGAGCCGCAGCCCATAAAACTCTCAGCTACGGCCCGACCCGGTGGTGGCCTATCCTATAGCTTTGCAAGAAGCATGGTCATGTCTAACTTTAACCTCTGATAAAATAAAAAAAATCCTGAGGCTTGTGGGATGCAATCTGGTATGTTTGATGATTGGAGGATGGATGCCCAACATACCAATTTGCAGCCCTCTAGCCTCAGTTGTTTTTAAGATCTGAGGGCGGACGGACAGACAGATAGCAATCTCAATAGTTTTCTTTTACAGAAAACTTAAAATTTATTGAGTCTGGTGTTAGTCATATCTTAGAAATATGTTGACATTGAAATATTTGTCAGTCGATGTATCTGTCTATTCGTCGCTGTAATTTTCAAATAACTCTATATCTTTCTGTCACAAATTATTGCCGATGATCTAATCGCTAAGCCGTCTTTGTGATGAATATATCTTAATTCATACCTTGTAGAGTTATTAATTTTATGTCAGCATTTCAATTGAAAAACAATAGTCATTTCTTGTAAGTGATTCTACAAAGAATGAGAATTAAGAAAATTACATAAATTTGTAAACATGTGAAGACTCTATATCCAAAAAGTGTTCAAGCAAAGTATCCAAAGAACGTTAAAGCAAAGGTACCCTTTGAACACAAAAGAAACAGCATCTATTTGAGTTAAAAAGACACAAAACAAATATCACATCCTCCTGCTTACTTTCTCCCCCCTCTTTCTCTCCCCAAGAGGAGGAGGGGGAGGACATCTCTACATGCGCTTGAACTGAGAGCAAAGTTTCCCCATTACGGTGCTTAATGTGCCTCTTCTGCGATGAAATATGTAGAGAAAACTGTCTGAAATTTTGGGCATCCATAGAAGTTCTGGAAGAAGTCGCTTCCAGTAATGCAGTTTCTATCTGCAATTTTTCTTGGATATTTTGTGGGCGGGAGATTGAATCTCTCTGTAAACTTCGCTCAGTCCTGCTACTCATTCGTTAAGTGGTCGACTGATTGCTTGTGTCGCCTTTAAAACAATTTACTTTTTTGAGAATAATCTTTTTCGATTCTAAATTATGTTCATTATCCTCTTCAGCATCCAAAGCCTTGACCCCAAACTTTACATTCCCGTTTCCATTTGACAAACAAAATGTTGTGTTTAAATCTCGTGGAGTCGACTTCTATCCTACTCACAACAATGCGAAGAAGGAGAGCGGACGTGAACAGCCTAAATTAGAGGTTCTCATCCTAACTCGAGCCTTGGTGGTCCCTTTGTAAACCGCTGCTATATTTCTCGATCGTTGTGAGCAGACAGACCTTTATGATACAAGTTGGTGGAGATGCTTGTCCAGGCCTTCTAGCTTTGCATTGAGTTGAGACATTTGCCGGAAATATCTCATCTTAGGATTTGAGTCGTTTAAAATCCCGAGAATAGTATGTAGAAGAAATTGAGGACCTGTTTTTGGTGTCGTCATAAGACGTTGTAGTCGTTTTATGTAAATCAGAGTTCGTTCTGACGCCTATTTATGTGCTTCCGTTTCCTCTCCAGAACATCTTCATAAGACATTGTCTCGACGTCGTTATTATTGGAAATCAGCAAATAAATTGGGGTGAATGAGAAGAATTTTGTTTAATTTTTTTTTATTAAATATCCTGCAGTCGGTAGGTACTTAAAACCTCGAAATGTCTGTATGTCTGTATTTGACTTATCACGAAGTGGAATCCAAATAACTGCCATTGCATTTGCATTGTGAATCTACCATCCAAATAATTCTTAGCTTTAGTGGATTTCTCTTTCGTATTTGAGAATGATAGACTAAAGAGAAATTCAGGTTTTGGATTATATTTCCGTACGCTGTTTTCCCCCCTCATAAAAATAATCTTTGCTAAAGAACTTTTTTTAAATATCAATGTGAACATAATTGGAAACGTTATTTATATAATGAAAATAATTCTGTTTTGAAAAAAACTTCTGTAAATTATCCTCTCCTGAATTTTGCACAGTTTGTGGGAAGACTATGATATTGATTTACTAATTCCGTCGTTGGAACTTTAATATTACTTATGTATTTGATGAACCTCATTGAAATTTTGTCAGAAAATATGTTGTCGCTTGGAATCAAGGAAAACATGCTGTTATTAAAGTCTGTAAAAGGTTCTCAAAGCTATAGAATTTTTAACTCAAAAACTTAAAGCTTTTCTTATTGTTATCTGGAATTTAATGTTTAATTTTCATTATAATAGTAAGAAAATTGTTACAATGGATGTCAACAACTATAATTGCTGAAGGGAGTATATGGTTGTAATAATGAAAAAACAATGTAATAATGAAAAAACAATTTGGCTCTTGTTTCATATTATCTGTCTTCCATTTTACTTTCCACCCTTTCTTAACAATTGTTTCATAGGTGTTACTCCTGTTACACTTTTAAAGTCATTTGCTTTCAATATCCCTTCCAGCGCTAAATGACCTCACAGGTCCCAGAGCTTGGCTTTTGGTCGAAATTTAATATTCCGTCCCATTCCATCATAACTCATTGCTTCTTAGTACAGCACATTCAAATAGAGTGTGCACATATCAATGTATTTCGATAAAACGATTGAAAAGTCGAATAATTTTTTAAAAGAAATGACGTCACTTCAAATTGGGATAAATCATCTGTCATCTTCAAAGGCTTTCATTCACAACGTCTCCCTTCCCTGTCTATGCTTTGAGTTCAGCCGATATTAAATGTTGTTTCCTGCGCCATATGCTTATATATGCTGCTCATTTCCGTGTCAATTCAACTTAGTCAGCTTCTCACCGCCTTCAAATATACTGCAAAACCTTTTTGTTTCGGAGTAACTGTTGCACTAGAGATTTACTTTATTTTTATCTCCTATGACGATGCGTCCTTTTACTTGGGAGCGTGTAACTCAAAACTGTGAAACGGAGTTGATAAGGTGACTTTCATTAACATTCACTGCTACTGCTTTTTCTGGAAAATATACAAACAACAGTTAATATTTAGCTCCTAACCTTTACCGGCATCAGATCATAAGAAATAGAGTGAAAAATATGAAGAAATGAAATGTGTTTGTACAACGCTTACTATGTGGATTACCTGTATGAAAATAAATATGATAGCTTTGTCAGACAATATTCTAAATGAAATTTTCATTACCTCCCCTCCCAGATGTACTCTTTCAAATTAGACTTTCGTAGTGAAAGTTAACAGTGAGACTGATGGTCTTTCCCCAGACGAATACCTCTCGACATTCATAAAATTTCTAAATCCCAAATGGGACTTCTTCCTTCAGGACTCAGCCGCAGTCTCTGAGATTAAAGCCAGAACTTACGTTCAGTAAAAGAGGCCGTGGATAAAGAATAATGATGGTATATGATATAATTGAAGGCTAATCGTTTTTGTACAGGGCTCTTGACTGACGTCTTGGAACAGACACAAAATGTTGAGTCTGAAGTATCTTAGAAAAGATTTTCATTAAGCAATATATATATATATATATATATATATATATATATATATATATATATATATATATATATATATGTGTGTGTGTATATATATATATATATATATATATATATATATATATATATATATATATACACACACACACACACACACACACATATATATATATATATATATATATATATATATATATATATATATATATATATATATGTATATATATATATATATATTGTTCTTAGGAGTTGTTTTTATTACACATGACTGAACCTTTTGTACTCCTAATTCCTATTTTGTGTAAATCATATAGTTAGTGTCTTTACTCTTGTCACTGTATTTCAAAAGAATCGACAATTGAATAGGTGAAAATGCCTAATGATGTATTGCAATTCCAGTGCTCTGGAATTAGTGGTATTTAACATAATTCCTTCCCGCGGATGATACATTGCCTTTACTGAAAATGATTGAACGTCCCAAGCTAATTGTATACTCTGTTTCCTCTGCTATTGGTGGTTGTTCACGGCCTATGTTAAAGAAATGTAATTTTTGTTAATACCTATTATCGATACACGATACTGCATCAGGAACCTGTTCTCTCAGAGGCAATAAAATCTTCCAGCCATTTCTCACGACTGGAATTCTAAATTGGCGATAATAAGCAAATATCTGGAACTTTCACTTATATATCTTATTATTTATTTATCTATTTATTTATTTATTTATTTTTTTTTTTTGTGTGTGTTTTTCTCCAGCGAGATACAAAGGTTGTTGTTAGGGAGACTTTTGATTCTGTTGAAATGAAATCTCTGTAAAGCATATCTCAGTTTTATTTTTACGTATATTTTACTTTTATTTACAGATATTGTATTTTTATTCACAGATATTTTTTTTTTGTTCTCAGCCATCATTTTGAAATGGCTTTCTGTTTCTATTGTAAATGACCACTTGATCCAAACTGGCAACTTGCTTTTCATATAAATAAAATCCTAATCAATAGCATATGGGGTCACTTATATCATAACAGTCTTAAACGTTGGGCAGTATTTAATTTTCAAAAACACATGTCATTATTATAGATGATTCAACCAAAAATGTGAATTAAGAACAATTATTTGTAAACGCGTGAACATTCAGTATCCAAAGGGCGTTCAAGCAAGGTACCGTTTTTGAATTCAAAGGAACGAGCATCAATTCGGTTAAGAAATATAATTAACTCTCCTTCATTCTTTCTTTCTCACTCCAAAGGAGGAGGAGGAGGAGGAGGAGGAGGAGGAGGACATCTCCACAGGCACCAGAACTGAGAGCAAAGTTTCCCCATTACAATGCTTAATGTGCCTCTTTGGCGATGAAATATGTAGAGAAAACCGTCTGAAATTTTGGGCATCCATAGAACTTCTGGAAGAAGTCGCTTCCAGTAATGCAGTTTCTTCCTGCAATTTTTCTTGGATATTTTGTGGGCAGGAGATTGATTCTCTCTATAAACTTCGCTCAGTTCTAATAACCATTCGTTAAGTGGTTGACTGATTGCTTGTGTCGCCTTCAAAACAATTGACGGATTTTTTTGAGAGTGAATTATGTCAATGCTAAATAATTGACATTATCCTCTTCAGCATCCAAAGCCTTGACCCCCCCTTTTCTGAATTATGCAGAGTGAAGTTAAAACTGTGATAGTGACCTACAAATTTGGAACTGGACAATTACTAATGTAATTGAGGAATCGCATTGAAAATGTTTAACGAAGTATGTTCTCGGTTGCAATAAGGTGGAGATAGTCTCGAAACTAAAATCTTAGACATGCCGGTTTACTTACTGTTATCTCGAATGCCATGCTACTTTTTCCTTTCAATAGTTAAAATCTATTACATGAATATTGACGAACGTCATTGGCGCAAAGAGTATGTGGTTAATATAACGAGGAACAATTATGAACTTATGAGAATTACTGTTCATTCAAGTATAGTATTCACGTATCAGTTCATATTGATAAAACCACCTTCTCAAAATATATTCCAAAATTGTAATGTCTCACCTCTTTATTATTTCGAGGGTTATCGTGACACCTGGCATTTTTTTTTCTTTTTTTTTCTCAGTCTTACCCTTTGGACGATGCTTGGTCTTGCTTTAGAGCGCAGACCTCGGAACTGTAAGGCAAAATTGATATTTAACTTTTGTGATCCTTTACCGCTAGTATTTTCAGTTTTCTGCAAAAGAAAACTATTGTGGCTTCGTCTGCCAGTCCTCAATTTTTTGATCCGCCGTCAGTTCTGGAGAAAAACTACCGAGGCTGGAAGACTACAAATTGCTATGTTGATCATCCACCCTCCAATCACCTAACATGGTCAGTTTTAGCCCTCTAGCCTCAGTAGTTTTTATGTTATTTAAGGTTAACGTTAGCCATGATCATGCGTCTGGCAACAATATAGGACATGCCACCACTGGGCCGTGGTTAGAGTTTCGTGGGCCGCGGTTCATACAGTATTTTACTGAGACTACCGAAAGATGGATTTATTTTCTGTAGCCTTGATTATAACGCTGTACAGAAAACTCGATTACCCCGAAGAAACTTCGGTGCACGTTTTACTTGTTTTATTGGATTTCAATTACCATTTCCAGTTATTGAAAGGAGGTATATAAAGATAATAAAACAAAATTAAAATACAGAAGTGCAAGAAGTCCTCTTAGAAGTCCAGAATCTCGAAAAAAAGTGATTAAATTTATTTGTTTTAAAATTCACTGTAGGAATCCCGCTCTATCAATGAAGCAAAGAACCCTGGCGTAAAAAAATGACTGATGATTGTTTCATGCAGTGATTCTTAAACTGGGTGCGCACCCCCTAGTGGGCCACTAGAAGCTTCCAAGGGGGGCGCAGGCAGGATTGCCAGATGATGACTTTTTTTTTTTTAATAATTTGTGGTATTAATTGTAAAATTGCCAAAAACGTTATCTATACTTCCGCATGTCTAATTATTATCTGAGAACAGGCCAAAAATTCAAAATATAAGTAATTTTCATTTCAAATCTTGTTTATGAATTGTCTTATTTGTTTAAAATATTAAGATTTACCCGCACTCTCAAATAGGCAACATACAGTTTATAGTTTATAGGCTGCAAAATTCCAGGGGTAGGTGGGCGTGGGATCTATACGTTATGCAGAGGGGGGCGCAAGGCAAAAGGTTTAAGAACCAGTGGTTTAATGAAACTTGAAGGGGTGTGAAGGTGTCAGCGATATCCTGTATTATGCCGAGAGTTTATTGGGCGGGGGTGGTGGTGGGGGCAGGCAGTGGAATGAGGCAAAGCACTTCAAGGAACAATGAATTAGCATTTAACCGGTCCTATTTCTAACAGTATACTGCCCACCTCCATTTTTATTCCAGTTCGTAGCCTTTGTTTTATTTGCATCCACTTTTTAAGTCCGTTGCTTTCCGAGTCGGTCATTACCACCAGTGCATTTGCATTGAGCATCTGACTGAGATTTTTGCCTTAGGTTTTTTACTCGTTTTGGATTTTACTGTAGAAATACCCAGTGCCAGGCCTTGAGATGGGTGGCTTTTGCATCTCGCAAAATGCGTGTTTCAGATGAGAGTGCGAACTATTTTGTTTTACGCTGCTTTCCAGTCATGTATTTTATAGACCCTGAAGGTATTTGATAGACGAATTTTTATCTAAAGTTTTATGTCAATGTAAGTGTGATTTCACACTCAGTGGATTATAATATATATATATATATATATATATATATATATATAATATATATATATATCGAACTTAAGCTATTTCAGCTAACTGAGAGTTTCTCAGGTAAACACAATACAACGGTCAGCGTGCCACTTTCTTGCTTGAATTGTTGGATCGTGAATGAACCCCTGTACAGAAAACTTCCTCAATAACAGCCGCTTCCTGCATAAACACAGAAGGTTCTTTGTACCGGAATATGCAAATATTAAATGTAGTACGTTATGCTGGGTATTCCGGTATGGTAATGATAACTTTTGATTGGCTGGGGTCCTCGGCTGGGATCTCATCATATCTGGGGGTCCTGGGTATGGTCGAGTTTGGGAACTACTGCCTTATACACACTTCGGGATCTACCCCTAGATTTCACGAACTCTCGTACTTCAGGGTTATTAATGCCATACTTTTCCAGTACCTCTTTTTTACCCCTTCTATCCAGCACTATCTAGGGCTTCTGTTTTTCTTCCCCCCTCCAGACACTTCCGAATTATAGATTTGTATTTCCACAGGGATATGGGCTAGCAACCTTACATTGTAGATAATTGCTGCTGATAATTTGAATGGTTACACCTGTAAACTCAGGTCTAGGAGGGGAGTGTATGGTAATATAAAATATATATGTATGTATGTATGTATATGTAAAATATATATATATTATATATATATATATATATATATGTGTGTGTGTGTGTGTGTGTGTGTGTGTGTGTGTGTGTGTGTGTGTGTGTGTGTGTATGTGTATACAGAGAGAGAGAGAGAGAGAGAGAGAGAGAGAGAGAGAGAGAGAGAGAGAGAGAGAGAGAGAATGCAATCTACCAATAACTTGTCAGTATTTGATATCTTGTTCATTATGATGAGAATGTAATTAAAACAAAAATGAAATAAATAAAACAAAGTCTTCGAGTTATAAATGCATCTTAGATGTGCCGTCCTGATTAAAAGATAATACATGCCACCTAATTATTATGGAAGTTTATATGAGACACTGTATAATGCTAGCTAATTACATAACAATAAAAAAGATTGATATTGTCCATTAAAATAATAGGTAATCACCTGAACTATAATAGCTGTATTGGATGATTGATGAAATGTCAACAAAGCGTTAATTATATGATGTTAATTTTAATTGAGATGGGTTTCATTGATTGAGAGGAAGCATCACTTTGACTACATAATTCATTCTCAAGGCTTTTGTCTAGATTTCACATTGCGATTTTCCCAATATTCGATCTCATCTTACCAGGCGTCCAAAAACAAAGAGCGAGAGTTTAGGGAGGGTGAAAAGGGCGTGGACCCCCTTAGGGGGGTGGTGCCGTCAGTAGGCATTACATAAGGTTCTTTACGGAGTGCTATAGGCCCCTAGCTTCAACCCCTTTCGTTTCTTTCACTATAACTCCTTTCGTATTCTCTTTCTTCCATCTTACTTTCCACCCTCTCATAACAATTGATTCATAGCGCAACTGCTTTGAGATTTCCTCCTGTTACACCTTTCAAACCTACCTACTCTCAATTTCCCTTCCAGCGCTGAATGACCTCATATGTCCCAGTGCTTGGACTTTATTTCTATAATGGTACGGAGGTTATTTACCCTTTGTAAAAAGATGACTTTGATCTTGTGGAAAGGATGGAGGACAACTGGTGCTTGAGAACTGAGCTGTTCAAAGGAGAATGAAATTAGGACCAGAGGTAGACGAAAAAAAAAGTATTGGATAGATAAAGCAGACGAGGTGTTGAAATAGATAAGCGCAAAGGCGTTGGAAATATGGAGGTGGGCGTGAAGTGTCATTGTAGAGGGAAGTCGATGTCCTGTTGAAGAGTCTTCTGTATATAAGGATAAGAAATAGTTAACGTTGTTAGATTTTGTACTTAAAGAGTTCCTGGCAAGAGACTTCTAAAGTTCAATAGTTGAAAGGTGAACCTGACAGTCATTTCCTTTTTTTACTTCCTTAAAACCACATTGTATATAGGTAAAAAGCTTTTTCTATGTATGTATGGATGTATGTATATAATATATACCATATATATATATATATATATAATATATATATATATATGTATATTATACATACTATATATATATATATATATATATATATATGTATATATATATACATACACACGCATTAAGCTACACATGTCCTTCAGCATATAATTTGCTCTACTAAGAATTCAGGAAGTACAGTGAAGCGCTTTTATCCACAAGGCTTATATATATATATATATATATATATATATATATATATATATATATATATAATATATACATACGTATATATATACTATATATATATATATATATATATATATATATATATATATATATATATAGGCATACAGCAGGGTCCATAAAGCACATCAAATAGGCCAAGTTATTCACCTGATACGTTTCGCACATGTTCTATGTGCTTCTTCAGTCTGTAAAAATACATAAGAATTGTTAAAATTTACAAAAAACATAATTTAAAAATAAAGTTGAGAAAAAAAAGTGTTACTTATAAACATTAATATAACATAAAAGGATTACAGTAAAAAAGACCCAGTTCTCACCAAACCACTCAAAGGAGAAGGAGAAGAGCGAATGACCAAGATTTCACACCAACCTACGACTTCAGTTATGCCAGATAAAGAGGAGAAGCGGAAACGTTAGAGTTCAAAGAAGGAACAGGCCGTTTGATGTATAAAGACTCAAGGGTTGTTAGGTAATCACTATGGCTTGTACCACCAATAATGGATCCCATATGACTACAATATCTCATCTGCAGCAACCTGCGGCAAGATTCAACATAAATACCGAGACATCCCGGGCACTTGAATTTATAAATAATGTTAGATCTCATGAAGGTCTGCAGTTTATCCTTGTAGTTAAAGAATATGCCAATCTTGAGTGGATTGATTGGAATCAATTGAATCTTAAGGCATCAAAATTCTTGTTCAATTATTTGTTTAAGCTTAGTTGAAAACTTGCTGTCCGAAATAAACGGGATTGTGGCAAATATATTTTTCTTTGGGACATAATAAGAGGGCGTCGGATTAGGGTAATAAGAGGGCGTCGGATTAGGGAAGTGTTGTGACAACAGCCTGTTAATTACGTGGGTTAAAAACCAAATTTTTAGGATATGAATTCTGTGATATAAAATTGACTAAAAACAAAACCTCATTATGAAACAGAGACCAACTCGAAGAATATCGAAGGGCCCTATAAACTAAAGTATATATGGAGTTTAGTTTAAAATTCGTAAAACATGAACTATAGAAGTTGTTAGCGAGTCCTGTGTATGTTTTTTCCGATACACAGATGTAGTAAAATCACCATTGTCTCTGCTTACATTGATATCTAGAAAAGGTAGACAATTGTTGTTTTCTTTTTCCATGGTGAAACTTATATTTCCATGTTGACTATTGATATGGTCCAGAAACATCTCACCTTGCCAAGATTACTTGAATAGTACAAATGTGTCATCAACATATCGTCTATAATAGATAGGCTTACATATACCTGGACAACTAGTTAAAAAGTTGTTTTCTAAAAAAGACATAAAAATATTGGCGAACACAGGCCCCAATGGGGAGCCCATGGCAACTCCATCGACCTGCGAAAAGAGTTGGCCATTAAAAGCAAACATAGAGTCTTGCACAGCAAGCTCAAGAAACGTCTTAAAAAGTTGTCTATTAAAACCATTAAAAACTGTATGATCGTCATAAAAAATCTTGTCTAAAATAATGTTGATAGTTTCATTTAGAGGCAATTTGTGAAGAGAGATTCTACATCAAAGCTTACCATGTGTAGATCACCATCTTGTAAAACTATTTCTTTCTGGAACTCATATCCATTTTTAAGTGAGAAATCACTGTAAGCAAATTTACCGAGTATGAGACAAGGTATTTCGATATTGTATAAGAAGGGCTGTTATAGGCTGCCATAATGGGTCTAATAGGAAACTCCTTCCCTTATGTATCTTAGGGAGTTCCGTATAAAATACTAAAAGAAGAGCCTGTCACAAATAGTTTCTGATAGGTAGTTTCATCTAAAATACCTTCATTTTTTAATTTTCTCAAAAATCTATTCATTTTGTCTTCTCTTTTGTAAATGTCCAAGAAGTTTGGTTCTCCATGTGATCGAAATTTAGTGTTGTCAGCAAGAATGTTATTAACCTTATCAACTTAGTCTTGTTTATTTAGTAGTACCACACCTTTTCCTTTATCTGGTTTACAAATAACCAAACAATCCCGTTTGCCTAGTTTCTGTAAGATACTCAAATCCTCTTCTTGAAGAACGGGTTCCAAGACAAACTAGATGAACCCGTAAAATTTGACACATACTATATATATATATATATATATATATATATATATATATATATATATATATATATTTATATTTTGTCATTTTAGGGATTCTGATGTCATATTGAATGATGAACTTACCATTGTTTCCTACTTTTTGCAGTTATTCGCAGGGAAAAAGTATGATTGCCGGCTGCCATAGGGTAAGAAGACCTGGAATGAGAAACGTCTGACGGGATTGTTCAGGAAATTTACGATGGGCATGAAACAAAATCTGGAACTCTTGTAATCTAATTGGTTGTGACTTGATGATTATTTAGAACTTGATGGCACGCGCTACGCTGCGCTGGAACCCGGCGCTCCCCTTCATGCCTCCTCTACCCTTCCGATCCCCAACCTATCCCGTCCCCACCCGTGGAGGGCAAACAGGTTCGCAGGACGAGGATGGGTGTCTCCCCTACCCTTCCGTTCCTCAACCTACCCCGTTCCCACACGGGACGGACAAACAAGAAAGATCCACTGGGATTTTGATATTTTTTATATCAAATAGTCTCAAATAAAGATTTTAATTATTTATTTTTTTCACCTTTTAGTTGATTCGATTCAAGGCATTAGACCTTTGCCTTATCATTTCTCTTTATTCAAACCTTTCTTTCTCTTTCTCAGTGATAGATTCACAGCCGTTTAGACTTAGGTATATTATTATTTCTGTCAGTCGTAATACGGTAGTTTGAAAGCTACTTTTTAAAACCCTACTGCTTTTTATCTTTAAAAAAATAATTTATAAAGAATGCAACGTTATTTTTTAAAAATTCATTTGTAACGAATGCACGTAATTTTTTTGAAAATTCATTTGTAACGAATGCAAAGTTATTTTTTTAAAGATTCATTTGTAAAGAATGCAACGTTATTCTTTTAAAATTCATTTGTAAGGAATGCAACACTTTTTTTTTTTTAATTCAATTGTAAAGAATGCAACGGTATTTAAAAGAAAAAACATTTGTAAAGAATGCAACATTATTTACTTATATTCGTTTGTAAAGAATGTAACATTAATTTTTAAAGATTCATTTGTAAAGAATGCAACGTTATTTTTTTGAAAAATCATTTGTAAAGAATGCTGCGTTATTTTTAAAGATTCATTTGGAAAGAATACGTTATTCTTTTAAAATTCATTCGTAAAGAATGTAACATTATTTTTTACAATACATTTGTAAAGAATGCAGCGTTATTTCTTAAAAATCCATTTGTAAAGAATGCAGCATTATTTCAAATTAGCTTGTAAAGAATGCTTTACCCCCACAAGGCTACTACATATTATATATCAATTATATATATATACCTATATATATATATATTAATGATATATATTATTATATATATATATTGTATATATCTATAGTAGTATAAGTAATAGTATATTATTATTATATATATTATATATATCTATATATATGATAATTATATATAATATATATAGTATAGTGTGTGTGTGCGTGTGCGTGTGCGTGTGCATCACATTATATATATTGCAAGGTAATACAAATACATAACCTAGTGTGATTCAAGTGATAACCAAACTAGATGAACCGGTAAAATGTTACACATATACATATATATATATTTATATTTTGTCATTTTAGGGATTCTGATGTCATATTTAATGATGAACATACCATTGTTTCCTCTTTTTTTTTTGCAGATATTCGCATGGAAAAGTCCTGGAATGAGAAACGTCTGACAGGAATGTTCAGGAAGTTTCGGTTATCAACATTGCGATAGAAATTGGCAAAAGACCAAATTAACATAGATAAATCTAGAGAATAAAGTTGTAGGCCTGAAACCAAATCTTTAACTCTTGTAATCAAATTGGTTGTGACTTGATGATTATTCATTAGGAGCTCGATGGCACGTGCTACGCTGCGCTGGAACCCGGCGCTGCCCTTCACTTCTCCTCTACACTTCTGATCCCCTACCTACCCCGTCCCCACATGTGGAGGGCAAACAGGTTTGCAGGACGAGGATGGATGTCTCCCCTACCCTCCTGTTCCCCCACGTACCCTGTCCCCACCCGGGGCGGACAAACATTTAATATTTTTTATATCAAATAGCCTCAGATAATTTTATTATTTATTTTTATACTTTTTAGTTGATTTGATTCTTGCTGATTATGTTCAAGGCAATAGACCTTTGCCTTATCATTTCTCTTTATTCAAGCCTTCTTTCTCTACAGTAGTTTGGAAGTTACTTTTTAAACCCCCCACTGCTTTTTATCCTTTATTTTAAAAAATAATGTATAATTTATAAAGAATGCAACTTTATTTTAAAAAAATAATTTATAAAGAATGCAACGTTATTTTTTTGAAAATGCATTTGTAAAGAATGCAACGTTATTCTTTTAAGATTCATTTGTAAAGAATGCCACGTTACTGTTTAAAATTCATTTGTAAAGAATGAAACGTTATTGTTTAAAATTCATTTGTAAAGAATGTAACATATTTTTTAAAAAATTCAATTTAAAGAATGCAATGGTGTTTTTTAAAAATTAATTTGTAAAGAGTGTAACATTATTTTTTAAAATTCATTTGTAAAGAATGTATCATTATTTTTTTTAAATTCAATTGTAAAGAATGCAACGGCGTTTTTTAAAAATTAATTTGTAAAGAATGTAACATTATTTTTTAGAATTCATTTGTAAAGAATGCCACGTTACTGTTTAAAATTCATTTGTAAAGAATGAAACGTGATTGTTTAAAATTCATTTGCAAAGAATGAAAAGATTTTTTTTTAATTTGTAAAGAATGCAACATTATTTATTGAAATTCGTTTGTAAAGAATGTAACATTAATTTTTAAAGATTCATTTGTAAAGAATGCAACGTTATTTTTTTTAAAATTCATTCGCAAAGCATGCTGTGTTATTTTTTAAAGATTCATTTGGAAAGAATACGTTATTCTTTTAAAATTCATTTGTAAAGAATATATCATTATTTTTTAAAATACATTTGTAAAGAATGCAGTGTTTTTTCTTAAAAATCCATTTGTAAAGAATGCAGCATTATTTAAAATTAGTTTGTAAAGAATGCTACGAAGTTTGTGAACGTTATGGATATTTTATCGGCACATGATCTGGAAAGATAGAGTCTACGTTAGAATTGCCATAATTCGGAAGAGCAAAGCGCTCGTGAAGCTTCACTGGAGACATTCGAGATCCGGGAGTGACAGTTGAAAAGGACTGGAGATCAGTGTTGCCAACTGTACGGTAATATGGGCAAAAATCTTAAGACAGCAGGGCTACCTATATTTTCAAGTGCAGGGTAATTGTAACAAGGTAGCTTTAGATCAATATGCTTATTAGTATTCGTGATATTGCATATAAACATAATCTAAAGATTTATTTGTTATCATAGCCGCAGAATGTTTGGTCCTATTCAGTTATGTAGGGTAATTTCTCGTCTCCTGTAGGGGGTGGGGGTAGGGAACCTGGGTGTCGCTGGGCACCAGCCCCTAGCTCGGAAGACTGCTCAATTTAACGATCAATACCAGGTCGTCACATTATCATAGACGGTAGGGAGCAGTTAATCAAGCGTTCCGACATTTTCGCATTGGAATGGGATATCAAATTTTGGCCCAACCGCTGGGACCTATGTGGTCAATCAGGGCGGAAACGGAAATTGATAGACGAAAGATTTTGGTGGTGCAACAGGAGGAAAACCTCAAAGCAGTTGCACCATGAAACAATTGTTAGGCGAGAGTGAAAAGTAAGATGAAAGAAAGAGAATTTTGAAAAGAGGTACAATAAAAGGAATGCAAGGGGTTGCAGCTATGAGGCGATGGGACGCTGCAGAATACTTTAAGTAATGCCTACAGTGCGTTGCATAAGGCGCACTGGCGGAGCTACCTTCTTACGAGGATCGGTGTCAACCTCGTCGTTGCGACGCCAGCAAGAAATAATTATTCAATCAATCCTACGAGGGTTGATTGAGGGTCATTTTCTTCGTTTTAAACAATGAATTACTGTAGCCATCTCACAGTAGACCGGAAGCCACCGTTCCAGAATATTCTTTAATGGAAAAGTCAGCGATGTCGGTCTGGCTTTAGGTTCGTTCTCCACTCGATGCCTTTAACTTGTCTTCAACCTGTTTGTGATGCTTAAGAGCTAAATTGCCGACGTTTGTACATGAGACGTTTTACCATAGTTTGGACGCACCTTAATACCAGCATCAACAAAGGCAAAGGCTTCCTGTTTACATATTGGCTGAAACGCACCGCGTCGCAAACGTGGATACATATCGGATTTAAACCCTTTGTGGTCCTGTGACTTTACCATGGATTCGATAGCAACTTGCGTCTCTTACAAAATCCTTCTTCGTTTATGTCTCACTGGAAGTTATCTTTCAAATTGCAGGAGGACTTTGGTCGCATGGAGGAAGAGGTAAGTTCTGTTAAGACTTTAGTCACTAAAGTATTAACAGAACTTCAAGTTTAGCGCTTACTCGCTACCGGCATGACATGGAGTTGTCAGTACTATAAGAGATATGGATGTGTGTATGACAGAATATAAGTACGTACTTAGGTTTGTTACCCCAATACTATGAATGCGTACATCAGTTCTGACAAGACATATGATTAGAACCATTTCCATTATACTTTATTCATAGCCGCAATAAATGCAAATGTATGCGCGAACATAAAAGCCCTCATTAGGAAAGGATGAAGCCACCCTCCCCCTCCCCTCCCTCACCAGTTATCTAAGTAGCCGCAGGTGGCGGAGTCTTGAATCGTAATATCAGACGGTACAAACTTTCCCTCGGCTATGACAGTCAGAGTTCATTTACAGATTCATTAAATCGAAAGTCACTTCATTAAAACCTTTGTCCTGTGTTGCCGAGGCATTTTGGCTCCTGTCGAAGTTTCGGGGGGAAATTCGGCCTCTTGTCGATAACTCGATGTGACTTTTGTTAACTCGTGCATTCGCCTCCTTTCCCAAGGAGCCGAATATTCTTGCGGAATTTATCATTATTTTTAGATCGCAAGTTTTCTCCGGAACGCAAAGTATAACAGGAACATAACGGACGTCACGGTCGCAAATGCCTGTCTCTAGATGATTAAGACAATGACCTATTTGTAAGTTTAAGAGTCCACGACAATTTCAAGTCACATGCAATCGAATAGGGATATCACGAATTGTAAGAATTTTAAAAGAAAATTGTAATGTTTCACATGCCTTCCGTTTACAAACCTGGAAGCATAGGCCTTTCTGCATATTTATTTTTTAAATTTCATTTTCATTATTTATCTAGTACAGTAAGTTCCAAAACTGAAACTGCAAATTTCAGAGGATTTCGTTCGAAATTCACTAACTGGCAACTACAACTCAGAGCTTTCACTGTAGATTTTTTTTTTCAGCTACATCAAGAAAAATAAAGCTAACATATGATGCACAAATATCAAATCTATGATATTTTTAACAATCTTAAGAAAAAATTACGGTAATAGTAATTATTTTAAAGTATAGTAATTACTTCAACCTATAGAAACGAAACAATTTGAAATTATCGTTCAACAACAGGATCACCAACATTACCAATGTATATTTCGAGCAATGTGGAAACAAATATTAAATATCATAGTGTATTATCAGTTATTTTAGCGAAGATGCATAAAACCATGCAAGTATCAATAGAATGTAAAGGAAAAATTTCCGCGACATTAAACATAATCAACCATGAATGCACCTAGATTCAATAGAGAAGTTGGGTGTGGTTGGTAGTTCTCATTCTAGCTTCTAGGACCGAGCATAAAACACCATCTTCGAGAAAGGCTCTAACTGCTGCAGCTGCTGCTGCTAGTTACACAGTGTTGCCTAAAAGCGGAACGACCATAAGTGCGGAGAAGATTAGAGTGGGAGTCTTTGAATGCAGAGCTGAGGGCTGCACTCCTCACGCATGCGGAGCTGTAGGTCCGCAAATTATATTTATGCTATTAACTTTTCCATTAATAAAAGCTAATCTAAATTATAACTTTTTCATTAACCACATTACACATATTTAATATTTTTAAAAATACTAATATTGAAAAACGAACCATTCTCACTATACTCTGTTTTTTTTTCATCTGTCCATCGGCCTGTGGTGTTTGCGCATGGTAACACTGCCTCTCGGGATTTAAATAATACCCTATTTCGAATCTTAACGGTGTAATTCGCATAGTGTAAATTATTAAAACTCTCCTCAGTTGCAAATGTTCACCCAGATATTCTTTTATTTACCTAAAACTTACACAGAGCGTAACTATTTACAGCCTGGGACGCAGTGTTACCCTGCGAAAACACCACAGGCCGATGGACAGATGAAAATAACAGAGTATAGTCTTGAGTGTTTACGCGCCAATATCATTTAAGATGGTCATTAAGAACAGATTGTGACAACAACAGATGACGTAACCCAAACGTGATGTCCTACAATGCATTCATTCTTTAGGTCCAGCAATCTTCAATCTGCCCTCGTAATTATATATGTAGGTTTGTCAAATTTGGTTAATTTGTAAATTAATCTTAGGGCGAAGACTGACTTACATTAATGTAAACTGTCATGTTTAATGAGATTTTTTTTTCTTTTTAGAAAATTGCAAATGTTAGGCAACTGCATTAATTGAAGTGATTCAACTGATTATAACCGAATAAGTTTCGGTATCAGTACACTAGGAAATGGTGTATTATGATCGTGTATTTTCTTTATATTAATGTAGTTTGTTGCTGAAAATTGGACCAATTATGATGTGCTCTTTTCCAATTTTTTGAAACTCGTAGCCCTGAATAGGGCATTCGTTTGGCTTAGGATTGCCATATATATATATAATAAATCATGCATAATATGCTGTCCATTCTCCTGGGGAAATCTCATCACAAAATATCAGGATCATAAAAGGTGGCATAGACCTACATGTTTAATATCGTGTTTTAAGCCTAGACCTATGTAATATATTAAGTTGTTTATCAACATTATTACTTCAGCAAAGGTTTTTATTTAACGTACTGCATATTACCTAAAGTGACAAATGTGGTTTAAAAAAGAAAAGAAAGAACGAACTACCTATGAATATCGAAGGATTTATGGATCTTGGCTACTTACTCTGGGGAACACAAAGAACTGAGTGAAAAGCAACCGGTTTTTTAGTAAAGAAATACATTTCATTGAAGTTTGTTATGACTTCCCACTTTTTGCTGAAAACTTTGAATAAATTTACTTGCTTGCGTTCACTTTCTACCCTAATTTACGTATCAAATCATATATAACAATCATAACTATAAAACAGTATACACACACACACACACACACACACACACACATATATATATATATATATATATATATATATATATATATATATATATATATATATATATATATATATATTGCTACGTCTATAGAACGCCTCGCCTTCCCAGCAGAGTTTTAGTTATATTTAATTATAAAAGTAGCAGCCATGCCTTCTCCTGAAGCGACTGTTGTTGGGAGAGTGGGTATGTCGTAGGAATGATATTTCCGGTCTGACGAAGCTTAGGGTAAGAGAGGCAAGTCACAAGAGTAGCTAGGCTTCGAGATGGATTTTAGGGACTTCTACAATAAGACCTATTTTCCTTCCCAATTTGCTGGCGTTGTGTTTACCACCTTTCAGGCAATGCTCGAGGCGGTTTTTGGAAGCCCCGTGATTCGAAAACAACCAGTATCGCTCTCAGTCGGCTGCGAGACGTGATCTCGGACAGAGGTCAAATTGCCAGCCTCCCAAAATTTAGGGCCCTACCACGACGTACTGGTGGGACCACGAACCCCAGACCTGAACAGAGGTCAGGCCACATTCTTCTAGCAAGGTATACAACTAAATTATTGCATAAAGGTACGTCTGAAAGTGTAAACTTCAACCCAGCACCTTTTACTACCATACGACTCTTGCTAAATTCATTTTCAATTCTCATTTTTACCCCTTCTACATCAAAAGCCCTTTGTCCTCATCGGGCCACGTGCTCCCCTTTGTGACTTGTTAAAGACCAAGCTTTCGTGCATACCTCAGTGAACCATTCGAGTTTGCCTTCCCCAATGTTAGAGAATTAATCAGCCTTAATCAAAGCAAGAAGTCATTTTTCCTTTTATCTCGTTTCATCTGGGATTCTTTTCCAGATTCCATGAGTCACGTGCCGTCTCTGCCCGCAAGTGTGCATTACCCAAGTGTATGAAAACCAGCTATAACAGCTCAACGGAGCCATCATTTACTTTTTCTCCAGCCCAGCACGGGCCTTTTAGTAAATAAATAGTTGTTAAGTAACGAGCTGAGTTTTCTGGCGACCTTCCCTCTAAAGAACTTAATAATAACTTTCAGCTTACGGTAAGTTAAAGCAATTCCCTCTTGAAATCCCTAAATTACTTCCGTTTACGTATCTAGCCTCTCTCAAGGCTGCTATATACGTAACATTGTCGACCTCGCCGAGGATCGAATCCGGGCTTGCTTAAAAAAGCTTGTAAATCGCGTTATCCGTTGTAAAACGTAAACTGTAAATTATTTTACAAAAAGCAAATCAAGCACACTTGCAGGGAAAGAAGACACACTGACTCACGGTTAAGGTTATTTCCATTCATTAATATGATTATTCTATAACCAATGTTAGCTTAAGTTACGTTTAAGTATTTTTATTGTTGAAGTGGTCAAAAGAGCGTAGGTAGAAATATTCTTATTATTGTAACGGCCAGAGCGCCGAGCGAATTCTGTTTTGTAAATCGCATTGTTGTCGTAGGAGCTTACACGAACACGTGTATTAGATAGATGCCAGAAAGGACCAGATCAAACTAGGAAGTGCTTTGCCAGTGTTTATTGCTGTATTAGAAAGCCTAGCTAGTTAGGAGTGTTTTACTAATAGTTACGGCAAAAGAAGTGTACAATTCTTTTGTCTGTGATATGTTAGGGTATTCATTTTTAACTTAGTTTTCATTCCAAGTGTTGGTAACCGCTTACCTCTCGGCTAATTTAGCTTCGCGCTCTCTCGCGCCTGCGCGGTCTCAACCAGCCTTCGTCTCATTCACAGCGGCAGCCATGTTTGTTTTCTCTTTCAACAGTATCTAAACAATTTAAGCAAAGTAACGTAAGTCACGAAGTTTTAACGTAAATAATATCAATGTCTGTACTAGTATCTATCGTTCTGCCAGAGAAATTAACGTAATTCGCCTTGAATAAGAAACTAAACGTTCGTGTTGTAAATCGCCTCGCATTTACAGAGAATCAGCTGATTCGCCATCAATGCTAGCACACCATGGTGCTAACCCGCTCTTCTCGCCTCACGTGTTTCACCTCGCATCGCTCACTCGCGCTCTGAGCGAAAATTTCATTTCACTTAACGTAACCTCATTTACAATTGTTTGCTAACATCGTTTTAAATCCTTACCGTCATTTCACTGATTCACAGGGACCTAGTAATCTTACATAAAGTTAACGTAAATCTCAAGTAGAGTAAATCACAAAAATTGTTAACGTAAAACGCGTCTTTGTAAAATTCATATTGAAACGCAAATCATTTCATAAGCGCAAGCCGCTAACATTAACGTAAAAATCGTTCACCACGAGTGCGTTATCATTTTCATAAAACGTTATCCAAAAGAAATTCTTTCATTAAAAACGTTAACGTAAGTAAATCATTTAACGCAAGTTGCGTCATATTAAACTAACATTAGTAGTTCAAGTCAAATATAAGGGAGTTCATTCATATATCATTTTTCACCCTCTCCGAGAGAGAGAGAGAGAGAGAGAGAGAAAGAGAGAGAAAACCAGAATCCATTATTCACGAAGCCAAGAGTACTACATCTTACCATTAATTATAGCATGCCGAATTAACCTTATTCTAGTCTCTTGTGTCTTTCATTTACACAGCGTGATACGTACGCGCAGGTGTCCATTGCAGTTTGCAAACATTTATTTATTTCATTTACCGAGTACTTCAGCGAGGGACTGAGCATTTTCAATTATCATTACCTGTCGTTGCCCGAGTGGTCTTGTTCATTTTTTATCACAAAAGACTTGCGTATACCGCAAGCACAATTCGCACAGTGTGCCACGCAAATTCATTACTTCCAGACAGGGAAGTCGTTACCAGTTTAGGACTGGCCACCACCAGTGCACGTCAGGTCTTATCATTTTACAGTGCCACTAATTCTTGACACTGTCCATCGACTGGCTGCTGAAGTACTCCCACCTTTTACTTTCTCTCCTCCACTATTACCCTCTGCCATGAGCAGTGCCATTTCACTTTCCAGTATATTTTAAGTAGTACTGCATGTAGTGTCCGGGACACACCAGCACGATACCAGTGCTCCAAGGAACGCCTCCATAAGGGCCATTGCACCTGTACAGGCCGTACAGGTAGCCATTAAACCTGCGTGTCCGTCCTGACGGAACGCCCAAATAATTAGTGTGTCCGTGTACAAGGGTCAGTGATCCTTCGGAACACTCAACAAGGGAACGCCTCCCAGAAGTTGCGCAATCCAGCCCCTATTCCCTAAGTGCTGACAAACCTGCGTGTCCGTCCTTACGGAACGCCAATTCATTAATGTCCGTGTACGAGGATCAGTGATCTTTCGGACCATCCCAAGGGAACGCCTCCCCAAAGTGCCGCAATACCAGCACTACTAGTGCTGCCCAAGGAACGCCTCCTCATAAGTGCTGTGCACCTGTATTGGTCCTACAGGTAGCCCATTCCAACGTCTCCCAAGTTGGGAACGCCCGTAAGTGTGACGTGCGCCGCACACTTCATTCGATTTTTCCACCTCATCAGAAGGTGCCAGTCACAAAGTGCCACCGAGCACCCAGTCTTTTCACTTTTCATTACCACGTCGCAGAACACATTTCCAAGTGAGTGCTACTTTCCACAGTAGGCACTCCCATTCCATTCAATACCCTTTCCTGGCCTTTATTCTCATTTTCATCAGAGCCTCTACTGCAGCCTAAGGGAAATGTCTTCCCCTGCTTCCCGCGACTTCTTTGCCAGAGAGCTAGAGAGGCTTCGGAGCCCTCATAACTCGGGCAAGGAGGCTGGTTACACTGGACCAGCACTTGACCAGTGGATAAAGACGCAGCAGGCTGCCGCACGCCTGCAAGAAAAGAAAGTAAGAGAAAACCAGAGACAAGCCAGAGAAGCAGAAAGGAAGGCAAGGGAAGAGGAGCGAAAGCATGAGCTCGCTCTCAAGGAGAAGGAACTCGAAATCAAGCGGGAGAAGGCCCGTAAGGAGAGTATCTTAGCTCCAGCCACTCTGCCAGCTTCCAGCCCTGCACCCACTGTCTCCCTTAGTCCCGCCCTATGGTCAGCCTGACATCCTTTCTATTTGTGAGCCTGGTCCTGATCCAGTGCCAGAGATAGAAATTCCTGCCGCATCCTGCCCGCCTTTTACCTTTTTACCGCCTACCTCCTCCCTTTTGGAAGAGGTAAGCCCACCAGTTAACCCCGAAATTGCTTCCGAGGGTGATTCAACGGAGGTTCCCTTAACCTCCCCACGTCACATCACTGCCAGAGAGGACTCTTCACCTGTGCCAGAGCACACTGCCAGCCTTGGTGACTCCGCAGATTCGCAACCTGTGGGGCCATCTCGGCCTTATCATTCAGTGCCACGGAAGAGGTTCTGGAACAAGTTCTGCCGAGCTGGTGGCCGCAAGGGTCACATGTCTGCCAACTACGGAGGGTGCGTGAACCACAATATTCCTGCCGTCGCAAATGGCCATTACTAATCCTTCTTCTCTCTAGACCCCCAGCTAAGGGCCCTATAACCGTCGCACCCCTCCAAAGTCATTATCAGCCAAGCCACGTCAGAGCCTACGACGACTCTGGCGCTCAAGTCTCCCTGATACGGGAAGACAGAATTCCCCGAGGGGCTAACGTTGATAGACGTCGATTGATCACCATTGAAGGTATCAATCACATTAAACTGATCCTTCCGACCGTCCAATTGAGGGTCACCAGACCTCACTTCTCCAAAGAATGTACTCTTGCAGTTGCAAGCTACATCCCAGGAGGTTACGACCTCCTCCTAGGGCAAGACATGAAGTCTCCCTCACAATTCAAAAAGCCTAGGGGTCCTAACCCCATGTCAATTCACTCCAAAGCAAGGAGTCACCGAAATTCTACTTCCTCTAGGAAGTACATCCACCAACAGTCTCCCCCGTTACCAAGGAGGGAGATTGACCAGGGAGAGTTACCATTCACAGTTCCGTTGCAAGACCTGTAACGTAATAGGGCACTCCACAAATTGGCCTAGGTGCCCTAGCAAGTTATGTGCAGCGGACACTGTCCAAGTCCCACAAGGCTTAGCCTTCCAAAAGAGACAGGACCCTCTGTCTCCCATATCCAAGGGCACGCTGAGAGGTATTGCACCTCCGGTACCCGTCACAGGTCCAGTCGACCTCAACTCTCTGCCAGTGCCACTTGGCAGCACTGAGCAGTGCCAAGCTCCGTCCAGCCTGGACGTAGAGCCACCACCGAACTTGACCTCTGCGCCTGGCCCCGAGCTAGCGCCGGCGCCTAACCTTATCAAGGATCCTCCTACAGGAGATCCTCCAACAGGCATGGAGCTTACCACAGCCCATGGCCAATCACTATTTTCCTTCCTTTCTTCATCCTTACCTCTGTCGCCCGAGGATGAACCTCCGGCAGACCTTACCTTTGTACCTCCTCTGGAAAACCAGGAACTGCCCGACCAGGAGTCAGCCTGGAGTTTTCCCCTCACGACGGTTGTCGCAGCAGCCGGAGTGAGGGCCTCCCCTGCAGTAGGTTCCACCTCTACGACGGTTGCTACAGAGACCGAAGTAGGGTGTTCCCCTGAAATCTTTCAGGCTACCGCTGCCTCAGCTCCTGCCGGCGTTTCTGGCCTTTCCCCAGAGTCGGTGCCTCCGTCTACTCCAAGGACTGGTATAGCCAGGTCCTGGAGGAATAAGAAGAAGAAGAAGAAGGGACGTCATTAACATACTAACAAAAGAGCCACATGCTCTCCTTGACACCTGTGCCCGAGGTACAGTGTCGCATTCATTTGCAGAATGATCCTGGCACCTACCCAGAGAAGGTAGCCAGCCCGATCCCTGCCAGTAGCACTAACCCTCTAACCCCTAGCCATTGTAATACTAACCCTCATTTAAATATAATTACCTCATTGCATTTCCCTCCTGGTCAACTAACAACTCATCATCCCCACACATCATTACCTCTCATTATGTATTTTAACAATTCCGTCGCTGAACTGCTGCTGTGCGTACCACACTCTGGAATGATTGCGTCTTCATTTAACTATAATGAGTAGGTTAGGCTAATGATTTAGTACCAGGGCATTACGTTAGTAGAAAGTAGAATCTTCAAGTAACCTTATCTAGGGGTAGAGTAGACTGTCGTCACAGACAACCCGTAGTTATTACTTGGGCTAGATTACATCACACTTAAGTTAGTACACTTAGCATCCTTGCCTATAAGTTAGGTAGGCCATTGTAGTCAGCCGTATCGCTGCTCAAAAAACTTCAAGTAGAGTAGGAGAACTGGGTAGTCGAGGCGATCAACTTATTTAAGCCAAGACCTTCACGCCCGAAAGGGAGTGAATGCCTTCTTAACAGGGGGAGCTGCTACGTCTATAGAATGCCTCGCCTTCCCAGCAGAGTTTTAGTTATATTTAATTATAAAAGTAGCAGCCATGCCTTCTCCTGAAGCGACTGTTGTTGGGAGAGTGGGTATGTCGTAGGAATGATATTTCCGGTCTGACGGAAGCTTAGGGTAAGAGAGGCAAGTCACAAGAGTAGCTAGGCTTCGAGATGGATTTTAGGGACTTCTACAATAAGACCTATTTTCCTTCCCAATTTGCTGGCGTTGTGTTTACCACCTTTCAGGCAATGCTCGAGGCGGTTTTTGGAAGCCCCGTGATTCGAAAACAACCAGTATCGCTCTCAGTCGGCTGCGAGACGTGATCTCGGACAGAGGTCAAATTGCCAGCCTCCCAAAATTAGGCCTACCCACGACGTACTGGTGGACACGAACCCCAGACCTGAACAGAGGTCAGGCCGCATTCTTCTACAAGGATTACATAAAATATTGCATAAAGGTACGTCTGAAAGTGTAAACTTCAACCCAGCACCTTTTACTACCATACGACTCTTGCTAAATTCATTTTCAATTCTCATTTTTACCCCTTCTACATCAAAAGCCCTTTGTCCTCATCGGGCCACGTGCTCCCCTTTGTGACTGTTAAAGACCAAGCTTCGTGCATACCTCAGTGAACCATTCGAGTTTGCCTTCCCCAATGTTAGAGAATTAATCAGCCTTAATCAAAGCAAGAAGTCATTTTTCCTTTTATCTCGTTTCATCTGGGATTCTTATCCAGATTCCATGAGTCACGTGCCGTCTCTGCCCGCAAGTGTGCATTACCCAAGTGTATGAAAACCAGCTATAACAGCTCAACGGAGCCATCATTTACTTTTTCTCCAGCCCAGCACGGGCCTTTTAGTAAATAAATAGTTGTTAAGTAACGAGCTGAGTTTTCTGGCGACCTTCCCTCTAAAGAACTTAATAATAACTTTCAGCTTACGGTAAGTTAAAGCAATTCCCTCTTGAAATCCCTAAATTACTTCCGTTTACGTATCTAGCCTCGCTCAAGGCTGCTATATACGTAACAATATATATATATATATCTATATATATATATATATATATATATATATATATATATATAATATATATATCATATAAATATATATATTATTATTAGTATATATATATATATTTATATATATAGATATATATATATATTAGGATATATATAATTATTATATATATATATATATTATAATCTATATATATATATATATATATATATAATATATATATATAGATATATATATATATATATATATATATTATACATATACATACACACACACACACACACACACACAGCACACACATATATCTATATATATATATATATATATATAATATATATATATATATATATATATGGAATGTAATAAATCAGCTTCAAGACTGCTGTCCGCGTATTTCGTTTGATTCTAAATTTTACTATCATTAAAGTTACGTCATGTTTCAAAAGATATGAAGCAACTGAATTTCGGAATGGGGAAAATCTAACTCTAAAAGGGTTTAATTAGTAGACCCTACTCATATACTGGTAAAGATTAAATATAATATAACCAGGATGGCTATTTCATCTAGTTAGTGTAGCAAAATAACATTGCTTGGCAACACGTACTACACCTCCCGGTGCGGAGTCAGTTTATCGGTGATGTGCGGACTTTGCGGCAACCCTGGGCCTGCTACCTTCAGGTGACTAGGCCTAGTTCCGGGCATTGAAAGGCTTACAATGCAGGGCCACTGTCTGTTATTTAGGCAAAGATAGAAACCATTTCAGGACCGGATACCCAGGCACCGGTGTCCTTGCACCTGGGAAACAGACTCGCTATACAAAAAATAAGAAGACGGTCGCAAGCAACCAGAACACCCGTAATATCACCACCTGGTTAAGGAACATAGCATACTAGAAGCGTTAGACTGCTTCCTTCTGCGAGCCGTTTTTATAGATGATCTAGAAATCCGACCAGTTGTTCGCATAACAGAGTTTTTCTACAAGTAGAATCTCCATTAAGGAACATAACATACTAGAAGCGGTGGACTGCTTCCCTCTGCAAGCCGTGCTTCTAGATGATCTAGAAATCCGACCAGTTGTTCGCATAACAGAGTTTTTCTACAAGTAGAATCTCCATTAAGGAACATAGCATACTAGAAGCAGTAGACTGCTTCCTTTTGCGAGCCGTTTTTCCTAGATGATCTAGAAATCCGACCAGTTGTTCGCATAACAGAGTTTTCTTACAAGTAGAATCTCCATTAAGGAACAGAGCATACTAGAAGCAGTAGACTGCTTCCTTTTGCGAGCCGTTTTTCTAGATGATCTAGAAATCCGACCAGTTGTTCGCATAACATGTTTTCTACAAGTAGAATCTCCATTAAGGAACATAGCATACTAGAATCTCCATTAACGAACATAGCATACTAGGAGCAGTAGACTGCTTCCTTCTGCGAGCCGTGTTTCTAGATGATCTAGAAATCCGACCAGTTGTTCGCATAACATGTTTTCTACAAGTAGAATCTCCATTAAGGAACATAGCATACTAGAATCTCCATTAACGAACATAGCATACTAGGAGCAGTAGACTGCTTCCTTCTGCGAGCCGTTTTTATAGATGATCTAGAAATCCGACCAGTTGTTCACATAACAGAGATATTCTTCAAGTAGAATCTGCATTAAGGAACATAGCATACTGGAAGCAGTAGACTGCTTCCTTCTGCAAGCCGTGTTTCTAGATGATCTAGAAATCCGACCAGTTGTTCACATAACAGAGTTTTTCTACAAGTAAAATCTCCATTAAGGAACATAGCATACTGGAAGCGTTAGACTGCTTCCCTCTGCGAGCCGTGTTTCTAGATGATACCTATAAATTTCCGAATCCAGTTTTGTTTCACATAAACAGAGATCAATTCTTCAAGTAAGAATCGCATTAAGGAACATAGCAATACTAGAAGCAGTAGACTGCTTCCTCTGCAAGCCGCTGTTTCTAGATTGATCTAGAAATACCGACAGTTTTTTAACAGTTGTTCGCATAACAGATGTTTTTATACAAGTAGAATCTCCATTAAGGAATATAGCATACTAGAAGCGGTCCATCTGCTTCCCTCTGGCGAGCCGTGTTTTTCTAGATGATCTACGAAATACCGACCAGTTGTTCGCTTAACCAGTTTTTTTCCCCTACAAGGTAGAATGCTCCATTAAGGAACATAGCATACTCGAAACGGAACTGCTTCCCTCTGCGAGCCGTGTTTAGAATGATCTGAAATCCGAAAGTTCCCTTCCCGTAACAGATGTTTTTCTACAAGTAGAATTCCTTAAGGAACATAGCATTTACTAGGAAGCGGTCCTCTGCTTCCTCTGCGAGCCGTGTTTCAGGTGATCTAGAAAATCCGACCAGTTGTTCGCATAACAGAGGTATTCTTCAAGTAGAATCTCCATTAAGCAACATAGCATACTAGAAGCAGTGAACTGCTTCCTTCTGCGAGCCTTTTTTCTAGATGATCTAGAAATCCGACTAGTTGTTCGCATAACAGAGGTATTCTTCAAGTAGAATCTCCATTAAGGAACATAGCATACTTGAAGCAGTGAACTGCTTCCTTCTGCGAGCCATTTTTCTAGATGATCTAGAAATCCGACCAGTTGTTCGCATAACAGAGTTTTTCTACAAGTAGAATCTCCATTAAGGAACATAGCATACTAGAAGCAGTGGACTGCTTCCTTCTGCGAGCCTTTTTTCTAGATGATCTAGAAATCCGACTAGTTGTTCGCATAACAGAGGTATTCTTCAAGTAGAATCTCCATTAAGGAACATAGCATACTTGAAGCAGTGAACTGCTTCCTTCTGCGAGCCATTTTTCTAGATGATCTTGAAATCCGACCAGTTGTTCGCATAACAGAGTTTTTCTACAAGTAGAATCTCCATTAAGGAACATAGCATACTAGAAGCGGTCCAACTGCTTCCCTCTGCAAGCCGTTTTTCTAGATGATCTAGAAATCCGACCAGTTGTCTCATAACAGAGAATATTCGTCAAGTGAAAATACTACCATTAACCGACATAGACAAGAGCATACTAGAATAGAAGCAGTGGACTGCTTCCTTCTGCAAGCCGTGTTTCTAGATGATCTAGAAATCCGACCAATTGTTCGCATAACAAAGTTTTTCTACAAGTAGAATCTCCATTAACGAACATAGCATACTAGAAGCGGTCCAACTGCTTCCCTCTGCAAGCCGTTTTTCTAGATGATCTAGAAATCCGACCAGTTGTTACATAACATAAAGGATAATTCTTCAAAGTAGAATCTCCATTAAGGAAACATAGCATACTAGAAGCGTTAGACTGCCTTCCCTCTGGAGCCGTGTTCTAGATGATCCTCGAAACCGACCAGTGTTTCACATAACAGGAGATATTTTTCAAGAAGAATCTCCATTAAAGAAACATAGCCATACTAGAAAGCCAAGGTTAGACTTGCTTTCTTCTGCAAAGCCGTGTTTCTAATGAATCTAGAAATCCGACCAGTTTTTTGTTCAACATAACAGAAGTTTTTCTAACAATTAGAAATCCTCCATTAAAGGAACATAGCATACTAGAAGGTTAGACTGCTCCCTCTGACGAGCCGTGTTTCTAGATGCATCCTAGAAAATCCGACCAGTTTTTGTTCCCCACAAAACAATTTTATTCCCTTTCAAGTAGAATCTCCAATTAAGGAACAATAGCCATACTTAGAAGCAGTGGACCTTTGCTTCCTCTTCGATGATTCGAAATCCCGACCAGTTGTTTGAAATAAACCAGATGTTTTCCTACAAGTTAGAATTTCATTAAGGAACATAAGCATACTAGCAGCGGTTCCATTTTCGTTCCCTCTTCGAGCCGTTTTTCTAAGAGATTCTAGAAATTCCGACCAGTTGTTCCACAATTAACAGGAAGATATTCTTCAAGTAGATACTCTCCAAGTAAGGAACATGCATTACTAGAAGCAGTGGTGACTTGACCCTTCCCTCTGCGGAGCCGTGGTTTCTCGATGATCTAGAAATCCTGACAGTTGTTCGACATAACAGATATTCTTCAAGTAGAATCTCCATTAAGGAACATAGCATACTAGAAGCAGTGGACTGCTTCCCTCTTCGATGATCTAGAAATCCGACCAGTTGTTTGCATAACAGATGTTTTCTACAAGTAGAATCTCCATTAAGGAACATAGCATACTAGAATCGGTCCTCATCTGCTTCCATCTTCGGCCGCCGTTTTTCTAGATATCTAGAAATCCGACCAGTTGTTCACTAACAGAGATATTCCTTCAAGTAGAATCTCCATAGAACATAGCAATACTAGAAGCAGTGACTGCTTTCCCTCTGCGAGCCGTGTTTCTAGATGATCTAGAAATCTGACCAGTTGTTCGCATAACAGATTTTTTCTACAAGTAGAATCTCTATTAAGGAACATAGCATACTAGAAGCGGTCCAACTGCTTCCCTCTGCAAGCCGTTTTTCTAGATGATCTAGAAATCCGACCAGTTGTTCACATAACAGAGATATTCTTCAAGTAGAATCTCCATTAAGGAACATAGCATACTAGAAGCAGTGAACTGCTTCCTTCTGCAAGCCATGTTTCTAGATGATCTAGAAATCCGACCAGTTGTTCGCATAACAGAGGTATTCTTCAAGTAGAATCTCTATTAAGGAACATAGCATACTAGCAGCAGTGAACTGCTTCCTTCTGCAAGCCGTGTTTCTAGATGATCTAGAAATCCGACCAGTTGTTCGCTTAACAGTTTTTCTACAAGTAGAAACTCCATTAGGGAACATAGCATACTAGAAGTAGTGGACCTTGCCTTCCCTCTGGCGAGCCGTTTTTGTTTGCAGATGAATCTAGAAATCCGGACAGTTGTTCGCATAAACAGAGTTTTTTCTACCAGTAGAACCTATCCATTAACGGAAACATAGCAGATACTAGAAGCGGTGACTGCTTCCCTCTGCGAGCCGTGTTTTGCTAGATGATCTAGAAAATTCGTTTTCTTCTTTTTTTTTTTTTGTTTTTAGGCCCAGTTGTTCGCCATAAACAAGATGTTTTTTTACAAGTAGAATCTCCATAGAGGAACAGAGCAATACTAGAAGGTGTCTAGGGGCTTTTTTAGACTGTCCTGGCTACCCCTGTGTTTTCTATTGTAGGTCGGTCATCTTTCTTGCTGCTTCTAACAGTTTCACTAACTTGGGGACGGTTGGGCGAAGTCTTGGGTTCTCGTTCTTTGCCATGTTTATAATTTCCTCATAGTGCTGTGGGATGTGATCGGTGAAGGGCATAGAATCGTATTCCTCAATAAGACATCCCATGGAATATACGTCCCCAGAGGGCGGCTGCGCCGGCGACAACCTTCCTGTGTACTCAGGCGGGTAGATGGAATCTGAAAAATTCGGATATAGCTCTATTACCTTTCTCCTTTCCACAGCTATTCCGAAGTCGATTATCCTGGGCTTCAGCTGTTTCTTGCCCTTGCCTTCTGGGACGTGGACCATGACGTTATCCGTCTTCAAATCCACGTGGACATAACCTGCCAAGTGGATCTGGTGCAGTTCCCTCGCAATGTCCGGAAGGATTCCCAAAGCGAGGGAAGGAGAGTTCTTCGAGTCGTTTATAAACGAGAGGAACTCTTCCCCAGGGCAATACTCCATGAGGATAGCTGCTGGTTTGCTACAGGTTCCAAACAGCAGAGGAGCACCTCCTGTGCCATTGAGGGCCTGAAGAACCTTCGCTTCCTTTCTGAAAGCCGCTTTCACACTCCACAGACGTGAATTGGCCACCTTTAGGACGGCTACCTCTCCTTTGTGGACGATCTTGTAAGCGGTTCCGTAGGTCCCCGCGCCCAGCTCCTTTCCTTCCTTGAGGAGCTCGGCAACCTCGGCCTCACTCATTATTATGGCTTCTGTCTTCCGTGTGTCCTTCTCCTGATTTTGGGGCCCTTTCGCACCTTTCTTCGTTCTCTTCTTAGATTGCTTCTTCTGAGGCTCCTCTTTCTTCTTATTCTTCTCGGCCTGGTTCTTTGGAGCCTCCATTTTCTTCTGCTTCTTCTGTATTTTTTCAGCCTGCTTCTTCGGAGGCTCTTCTTTCCCTTTCCTTTTCCCCAGCTTCTTCTGTTGAGGTTTGTCGAAGGAAATGTCAGTTCTCTCTCCTTTTGCTGCTTCTGCCTTTTTCTGTGCTTTTTCCTCAACTTTTTCATTTACCTTCTTTTTCATTTTCTCCTCTTCAGCTGCTGCATTATGGCCCGGCTTAGTTCTCTCGGCGGGGACACCATACACCTTGTGGATTCTGTCCACTGCGTTGGCCTTTGCCTGCCGAGGTAGCCTTTTCGGTGCCTTTGGTGGACTGCGAGGAGGAGGAGGGCTTCGGTCCGCCTTCCGTCTTTTGTTCAGGGGTTCCGTCTTGCCTGTGGCCTCCATTTTCCCCTGATCTACAGATGCAGTCATTTCCTCGTCCTCCTCCAGCTTCCTCTTCTTTCCCTGACAGTCTTGTGGCCTTCTCTGGGAATTGTCCGCAAACCTCTTCCTCAGAGCTACCACCTTTATTATACCTCCTCGCATTGCTTTCAGGGGAGGCCTTCGGGTAGGACTAGCAGTCGCCGCTTCGTCTTCATCCTTCCTGAGTCTCATGTTGGACGGGGATGACTCCCCTGCGTCCTCCATCTTTCTCTTCATTCCCTCGGTGTTTCTCAGCACTCGAGGGAAACGATTCGCTGCTCTGTTCCTCACGTACCTCCTCTTCCATTTGCGGGGCACTGCTTTGGTCTCAGGGGCACAGAACGTAGCACGTTCCTCTTCAAAGTCCATCGGCTGTGGCCGGGGAAAGCTGCTCCTTGCCAGCAACTGGGTATAACAAGGAGTGTTTCCAGCTACAAGCCAGCCGTCTTCCTTCGTCCTAGCCCGTTTGGTGTCGGGGTCTTTCACTTCGGTCTCTTGGAACTTCCTCTTCGTTCCTCTGCCGTCCTGCATAACAGTACTACTACAGAAACCTTCTGCTCTTCGATTCAGAAGGTTCTGCCTCACGCTAAGCCCTCTCTTTGGCCGGAGAATTCGTCTAGTTTCTAGCTTTCCGTTGTGAGGCAAGTTTTGTCTAGGAGGGAACTGTCTTGCTGTTAGCGCTTCCGTCACCTCCATCTTCCTCTCGGCGCTTCTCGACGCACGAGGGAAATTATCTTTCCTTTTCCTAGGAAGGTAGTACTCTCGAATTCTCCTGAGGCCTAATCTTTTCGCTGGTCGGTAGACTGTTAGGGACCGAGGTGGGGATGATAATAAAGGATAACAAGGAGCATCGGTAGCTCCCAGCAAATCTCGACGTGATACGTTCGCTCGAGAAGACAACAAATTGTTCACAACACGTTTCATATTGTTAACTATATAGTTGTCATCGCTGTGAAGTATCGTTAGTTTTAGAAAAAGGGGGGCGGGTTCCATCCTGGGCTTCCCCGAGGAAGCTTCTCGTCGCCTGCGATCCAAGTGTCTCCAGGAATCTCTGGAAGATCCTTTCCGGACTCTGGGCGAATCCGCTGAAGACGTCTTTTACGTCTTCTTTAGTTGGTCTCGGAGCCTGGAGAATTATGGAAGATTTGGTTAAAACAATGAAGCCTGGAAACTGGAGAATTATCAAAGATTCAGTTAAAGAATTGGAGCCTGGAACTGGAACAAAAAGGCTTATCGAAGATCCAGTTGAATCCTTGAAGCCTGCAACCTGGAACCAGGAGACTTATCGAAGATCCAGTTGAATCCTTGAAGCCTACAATCTGGAACCAGAAGACTTATGGAAGATCCAGTTGATATTATTTTCGGTCCAATCATTTTATCTTTTCCAGTCTCAGTTTGTCCAAATTTTCATTCGTCTCGAACATTTTTCTTTTTTAGATTCTCTTGTGAAATGACAAAACAATGAGTACATGCATGCATACATACATACAAAATTGTATATACAATTGGTTCACGTATATACATACACACACATTTATACCAACACGACACACACACACAACCACAAACACCAAACCACACACCACACACACACACACACACACACACAAACACACACAGGACACACACACACACACACACATCACACACACATATATATATATATATATATATATATATATATATATATATATATATATATGTGTGTGTGTGTGTGTGTGTGTGTATGTATATATAGTAAGTAATAAATACTATATATAATATATATATATATATATATATATATATATATGTGTGTGTGTGTGTGTGTGTGTGTGTGTGTGTGTATATATATATTGTTACGACCATTCGCCTCTTAATACTCTTTCCTGCATTTTCACAGATGCAAGTACGAAGCGGAGCTCCAAACGGCCATAGACAATACATAATAAGACATTTAATGATGCCTTGACTTAGCTTATTTTTATAATAGAGCTCTTATCGAAATTTAAATAGCATTAAATTTAAGTATGATATACGAGTAAATATATAATAACACGGAATAAGGTAAACACTACGAAATTTTGTTATTTTACTTAAAACTAATTAAAGGTCCAATATAAAGATAAGGATTACGATGATAACAAGAATAATGAAACTAAAGCAATAACGAATGTAAATTAACGAAACTCCAGGAACATTCACATTGTACAGCATTACGACAAATGAGCAAAACAAGCAGATAAATAACAATTAAATCGATTATCAATACACTGTAGATAATACAGGAAATAACGTCAATATTAAACACAATAAAATGCAGAAAATACACACATACCCAGCAAGCGTCAACAGAACCTTAAATGCAATATAGTAATACTTACAAATTAGCAAGTACAAATAATGTAACACTTATATATAATCCAGGGTTATTAACACTGACAAATCCAAGAAATCTCAATCCCTGGTGGCGTTCCAATGGCCGAAGTAAACAATCCAAGGACTGAGGAATACAAACACCCAAACAACACGCAAGGACAACACAGACAGACACGGGAAAAATATGAACTACAAAAAATTTACAATCCACGGATGAGAGTTTTATGGGCAGTGGCTGAGTTTCAAGTAGCATTATGCGCTGTACAGGAAACTCGTTTTTTACTTGTTCATGGTTACAGAATATAAAAAGTGTGTTGTATGGGGGGGGGGGGGGGGGGGGGGGGGGGGGGGGAGGGGGGGGGGGGGATCAACATTGTCACTGAAGGTCCCGCGCTTTGAATCGAAAGGGCGGATAGGAATACGTGACGGAAATAACTTCTGATAGAAATCTCTACATTTCCAGCGTCCAGTTTTCGATAAAAGGGCCCACTACCAGCCCCCCCATTTCCCCCCCAAAAAAAAAAAAAAAAAAAAAAAAAAACACACACTTTTGGAGGCTTAGGGTGCGAGCCACGGCGTCGATAATAGGTAAACACATTCCTAATTCTCAGCGAGAGAGGAGG
>NC_061097.1:26317795-26342157 GCF_015104395.2 Macrobrachium nipponense
TCTATATATATATATATATAATATATATATATATATATATATATATATATATATACATACATACATACATACATAGAAAAAGCTTTTTACCTATATACAATGTGGTTTTAAGGAAGTAAAAAAAGGAAATGACTGTCAGGTTCACCTTTCAACTATTGAACTTTAGAAGTCTCTTGCCAGGAACTCTTAAGTAAAAATCTAACAACGTTAACTATTTCTTATCCCTATAAACAGAAGACTCGTCAACAGAACATCGACTTCCCTCTACAATGACACTTCACTCCCACCTCCATCTTTCCAACGCCTTTGCTCTTATCTATTTCAACACCTCGTCTGCTTTATCTATCCAATACTTTTTTTTTCGTCTACCTCTGGTCCTAATTCCATTCTCCTTTGAACAGCTCAGTTCTCAAGCACCAGTTGTCCTCTATTCTTTCCACAAGATCAAAGTCATCTTTTTACAAAGGGTAAATAACCTCCGTACCATTATAGAAATAAAGTCCAAGCACTGGGACATATGAGGTCATTCAGCGCTGGAAGGGAGATTGAGAGTAGGTAGGGTTGAAAGGTGTAACAGGAGGAAAACCTCAAAGCAGTTGCGCTATGAATCAATTGTTATGAGAGGGTGGAAAGTAAGATGGAAGAAAGAGAATACGAAAGGAGTTATAGTAAAAGAAACGAAAGGGGTTGAAGCTAGGGGCCTATAGCACTCCGCAAAGAACCTTATGTAATGCCTACTGACGGCACCACCCCCCTAAGGGGGTCCACGCCCTTTTCACCCTCCCTAAACTCTCGCTCTTTGTTTTTGGACGCCTGGTAAGATGAGATCGAATATTGGGAAAATCGCAATGTGAAATCTAGACAAAAGCCTTGAGAATGAATTATGTAGTCAAAGTGATGCTTCCTCTCAATCAATGAAACCCATCTCAATTAAAATTAACATCATATAATTAACGCTTTGTTGACATTGCATCAATCATCCAATACAGCTATTATAGTTCAGGTGATTACCTATTATTTTAATGGACAATATCAATCTTTTTTATTGTCATGTAATTAGCTAGCATTATACAGTGTCTCATATAAACTTCCATAATAATTAGGTGGCATGTATTATCTTTTTATCAGGACGACACATCTAAGATGCAATTATAACTCGAAGACTTTGTTTTATTTATTTCATTTTTGTTTTAATTACATTCTCATCATAATGAACAAGATATCAAATACTGACACGTTATGCCTATAAGATCTTATTTCTTATAAGATTATTGGTAGATTGCATTCTCTCTCTCTCTCTCTCACTCTCTCTCTCTCTCTCTGTATACACAAACAAACACACACACACACACACACACACACACACACACACACACACACACACACACACACTACACATACTTATATACATTATATATATATATATATAGATATTATATAATTATATAGATCTATATATATATATATATATATATATTTACTATACATACATACATACATACATATATAATATATATAACCATACACTCCCCTCCTAGACCTTAGTTTACAGGTGCAACCATTCAGAGTACCAGCAGCAATTATTTACAACGTGAGGTTGCTAGCCAATATCCCGGTGGTATTAATAACCCTGGAAGTACGAGAGTTCGTGAAATCTAGGGGTAAATCCCGAAGTGTGTATAAGGCAGTGGTTCCAAAACTCGACCATAGCAAGGACCCCCAGATATGATGAGATCCCAGCCGAGGACCCCAGCCAATCAAAAGTTATCATTACCATACCGGAACACCCAGCACACGTAGTACATTTAATATTTGCATATTCCGGTACAAAGAACCTTCTGTGTTTATTCAGGAAGCGGCTATTATTGAGGAAGTTTTCTGTACTGGGGTTCATTCACGATCCAACAATTCAAGCAAGAAAGTAGCATGCTGACCGTTGTATTGTGTTTACCTGAGAAAAACTCAATTAGCTGAAATAGCTTTATTTCGATATATATATATATATAATTATATATAATATATATTATAATTATATATATATATGATATTATATATAATAATTATATAAATATTATATATAATTTTATTATAATTATACATACAAACACACACACACACACACACACACACACACACATACATATATATATATATATATATATATATATATATATATATATATATATATATATATATATATATATATATATATTATAATCCACTGAGTGTGAAATCCCACTTACATTGACATAATACTTAAAAAAAAATTCGTCTATCAAATACCTTCAGGGTCTATAAAATACATGACTGCAAAGCAGCGTAAAACAAAATAGTTCGCACTCTCATCTGAAACACGCATTTTGCGAGATGCAAAAGCCACCCATCTCAAGGCCTGGCACTGGGTATTTCTACAGTAAAATCCAAAACGAGTAAAAAACCTAAGGCAAAAATCTCAGGCAGATGCTCAATGCAAATGCACTGGTGGTAATGACCGACTCGGAAAGCAACGGACTTAAAAACTGGATGCAAATAAAACAAAGGCTACGAACTGGAATGAAAATGGAGGTGGGCAGTATACTGTTAGAAATAGGACGGGTTAACTGCTAATTCATTGTTCCTTGAAGTGTTTTGCCTCATTCCACAGCCTGGCCCCCTCCACACCCCCCTCACCCACCCGTGCCCCGTAAACCTTCGGCATAATACCTTCAAGGTCTATAAAATGGCACCTTCACACCCTTCAAGCTTCATTAAACCACTGGTTCTTAAACTTCTTGAATTGCGCGCCCCTCTGCATAACGTATAGATCCCACGCCCACCTACCCCCTGGAATTTTGCCAGCTATAAACTATAAATACCATGTTGCCTATTTGAGAGCTCGGGTAAATCTGAAAATATATATAAAAAATAAGACACTTCATAACCCAGATTTAAAATGCAAATTTAATTATATTTTGAACTTTTGGCCTTTTCTCAGATAATAATTTTTGGAAAGTTTACAATAAATAACCCCCCAGAAAAAAATCACCATCCGGCAACCCTGCTGCGGCCCCCTTGGAAGCTTCTAGTGGCCCACTAGTGGGTGCGCACCCAGTTAAAGAATCACTGCATGAAACAATAATCAGTCATTTTTTTACGCCAGTGTTTTTTGCTTCATTGTTAGAGCGGGATTCCTACTGTGAATTTTAAAACAAATAAATTTAATCACTTTTTTCGAGATTCTGGACTTAGAAGAGCACTTCTTGCACTTCTATGTCTTAGTTTTGTTTTATTATCTTTATATACCTCCCTTCAATGAAGCATACAATAACTGAAAATGGTAACTGAAATCCAATAAAACAAGCAAAAAATGCGCCGAAGTTTCTTTGGGGTAATCGAGTTTTCTGTACAGCGTTATAAACAAGTCCACAGAAAATAGATCCATCTTTCGGTGGTCTCAGTAAAATGCTGTATTAATCGCGGCCCACGAAACTCTAACCACGACCCAGTAGTGGCATGTTTTATATTATTGCCAGACGCACGATCATGGCTAATTTTAACCTTAAATAATATAAATATTACAGAGGCTAGAGGGCTGCAATTGACCATGTTAGATAATTGGAAGGTGGGTGATCAACATAGCAATTTGTAGTCTTCCAGCCTCGGTAGTTTTTCTCCAGATCTGAGGGCGGATAAAAAAAAAAAAAAAATTGAGGACGGGCAGACGAAGCCACAAAAGTTTTCTTTTGCAGAAAACTCAAAATATTAGCGGTAAAGGCTCACATAAGTTATATATCAATTTTGTCTTACAGTTCCGAGGTCCGCGCTCTAAAGCAAGACCAAGCATCGTCCAAAGGGTAAGACTGAGAAATAGAAAGAAAAAAAAAAGGCCAGGTGTCACGATAACCCTTGAAATAATAAAGAGGTAAGACATTACAATTTTGGTATATATTTTGAGAAGGTGGTTTTATCAATATGAACTGATACGTGAATACTATACTTGAATGAACAGTAATTCTCACCAGTTCATAATTGTTCGTCGTTATATTAACCACATACTCTGCGCCAATGACGTTCGTCAATATTCATGTAATGGGTTTTAACTATTGAAATGAAAAAGTAGCAGGGCATTCGAGATAACAGTAAGAAAACGGGCATGTCTAAGATTTTAGTTTCGAAAATATCTCCACTTTATTGCAACCGAGAACGTACTTAGTTAAAAATTTTAAATGCGATTCTTCAATTACACAAGTAATTTTTCAGTTCCAAAGACTAAATTTGTAGGTCACTATCACAGTTTTAACTTAACTCTGTGCATAATTCAGAAAATGGGGGTCAAGGCTTTGGATCCTGAAGAGGATAATGAACATTATTTAGCATCGACAGAATTCATTCTCAAAAAAATCCGTCAATTGTTTTCAAGGCGACACAAGCAATCAGTCAACCACTTAACGAATGGGTACAGAACTGAGCGAAGTTTACAGAGAGAATCAATCTCCCGCCCACATAATATCCAAGAAAAATTGCAGGAAGAAACTGCATTACTGGAAACTACTTCTTCCAGAAGTTCTATGGATGCCCAAAATTTCAGACGGTTTTCTCTACATATTTCATCGCAAAAGTGGCACATTAAGCACCGTAATGGGGAAACTTTGCTCTCACTTCTAGTGCCTGAGGAGATGTCCTCCTCCTCCTCCGCCTCCTCCTCCTCCTCCTCCTCCTCCTCCTCCTCCTCCTCCTCCTCCTCCTCCTCTCCTCCTACTCCTCCTCCTCTTGGGGAGAGAAAGTAAGCAGGAGGGTGTAATATTTGTTTTGTGTCATTTCCACTCAAATAGATGCTGTTTCTTTTGTGTTCAAAGGGTACCTTTGCTTAAATGTTCTTTGGATACAGAGTCTTCAGAAGTTTACAAATTTATGTAATTTTCTTAATTCTCATTTGTTGTAGAATCACTTATAAGAAATGACTATTGTTTTCTAATTAAAATGCTGACATAAAATCAATAACTCTACAAGGTATGAATTAAGATATATTCATCACAAAGACGGCTTAGCGATTAGATCATCGGCAATGATTTGTGACAGAAAGATATAGAGACATTTGAAAATTACAGCGACGAATAGACATACTCCGACTGACAAAGATTTCAATGTCAACATATTTCTAAGATATGACTAATACCAGACTCAATTTTTAGCTTTAGTTTTTAGTTTTTAGTTTTCTGTAAAAGAAATTATTGAGATGGCTTTGTTTGTCAGTCCGCACTTTTTTCTGTCCGCCCTCAGATCTTAAAAACTACTGAGGCTAGAGGGCTGCAAATTGGTAAGTTGATCGTCCATCCTCCAATCATCAAACATACCAGATTGCATCCCACAAGCCTCAGGATTTTTGTTATTTTATTAGAGGTTAAAGTTAGCCATGACCATGCTTCTTGCAAAGCTATAGGACAGGCCACCACCGAGCCGTGGCTGAGTGTTTTATACATTGTACAGAAAACTCGATTACGCCGAAGAAACTTGTTTATCATCGCCATTAGATGATAATGTTGCTGAAGTCTCTGACAAAACAGGTTCCTGATGCAGTACAACATATCGATAATGCATATAAAAAAACCATATTATTATAACTTTGCCCGTGGCCAGTAGCCAATATTAGTGGGAAAAAGAGTATACAATGACAATGATTTTGGTAACCGATCATTAATTTTCAATGCAGGCAATGTAAGGGAAGGAATTCACATAACGCTAATTCCAGAGAACCGGAATTATATCTCATTAGGTATTTACGGCTATTCGATTACTTATTCTTTTGAAATAATGTGACGAGTGTAAAGCATTGATGATATAATTATTTTTTCAAATAAGGGATAAAATACTTTCCTATGACCAATACATACACACACACACACACACACACACACACACATATATATAGTATATATATATATATAGTATATATATCTATATATATTATATATATATGCACATATACTGAATATGTAACTAATATGCTGCTCACTGGAATTCTTGGTTCTCAACACTTCGTATCAGACGCAAAACATTAGTTAGTCGAAAGTACTTAGCATAATTGCCTAACATTCAACCATTACCCTATCAAATCAAATGTCACAATCAATAGCCTCCTTTTTTTCCCTTCTTCTTCTTCTTCTTCTTTTTCTTAACCCGACATCCTACGACTGAGCGCCGAAGGGGTAAAACCCAGTTAGGATAAGAAAGTTTTATGAACATTGAGAGTTAGTTTCTTTGTTTGTTTTTATGGTGTTTTTACGTTGCATGGAACGAGTGGTTATTCAGCAACGGGACCAACGGCTTTACGTGACTTCCGAATCACGTCGAGAGTGAACTTCTATCACCAGAAATACACATCTCTCACACCTCAGTAGAATGCCCGAGAATCGAACTCGCGGCCACAGAGGTGGTACGCCAACACCATACCGACCACGCCACTGAGGCGCATGAACGACGAGAGGGACTGGTCTGGGGAAAGACTGAGTAACTATCTAATTTGGAAAAAGTTCATCCGGGATGGAAGGTAAAAGAAAGTTTCATATAGAATATCACTTTTTGACAAAGCTCTGAATTTTGTTTTCAAGCGGAAAATCCACTTGGTAATGTTGTATCGGGAAATTTAGTTTTCCCCATTTATTTAATGCATTGTTTATGTTATCTGATGGCGGTAAGGGTTTGGTGCAAAATATTAATATATGCTTGGTAAATAAAAAAAAAACATTTTTCCACTCAATACTTTCTGCCCATAATTTTATAGTATATATCCCTTTATGTTAAGAGATTCGTTAAAGACATTGATATTTCCTGTTAATTTACATCATTTGTGTCTCCTCCACTGCCCAATCCGAGGTGAAATAACCCCATTTCACAGTAACTGGATAATCGATAACAGCTGACTCTCCATCAGCCTCTTGCACTTAACTCAAAGAATCTTCAGAAGGAGAGGAAATACATTGTTAATGGAAAGAGGCCAATTCATTAATCGAGGGATTTCAGAAGCTTGAGAAAAAAATGCAAATAAGAACCTACTTGGCACTGTCTTGCACCATACATACCCTTGGCACACTCTCATATCCATCAATTCAAATGATGGTCTATGTGTCTATGTATTTATAAATTTTAATTACCAAGTGAGACACACCGTATGGCATAGCACTTTCCTGGCTAGTAACTATAAAGCAAAACAATTTTCTGACTGGTTACTATGGGGCAAAATAATCTTCTGGATATTTACTGTATGGCAAAACAATTTTCTGGGTAGTTACTATTGAGCAAAATAATTTTCGGGATAATTACTACATGGCAACAATAATGTCTGACTAGTTACTAATGGGCAAAATAATTTTCGAGATAATTACTACATGGCAACAATAATGTCTGACTAGTTACTAATGGGCAAAATAATTTTCGGGATAATTACTACATGACAACAATAATGTCTGACTAATTACTATTGGGCAAAATAATTTTCGGGATAATTACATGGCAAAAAAATTTCTGGCTAGTTACTATTGGGCAAAATAATTTTCGGGATAATTACTACATGGCAAACATAATTCTGACTAGTTACTATTGGGAAAAATAATTTTCGGAATAATTACTGCATGGCAAAAAAAAAAAAAAAAAAAAAATCTGGCTAGTTACTATTGGGCAAAATAATTTTCGAGATAATTACTACATGGCAACAATAATGTCTGACTAATTACTATTGGGCAAAATAATTTTCGGGATAATTACTACATGTAAAAAAAAATTTCTGGCTACTTACTTGGTGCAAAATAGTTTTCTGGATAGCTACTACATAAAGTATGAGGGGCCAGTCATACATTCCTGCCTACATACTATAATGATTAATCTTTTCAACGCCTTTCAGGACACTATGTAATGAATGCCCAGTGTCCAGCATTAAGAGCAGCTGCTTTTCACTAGCTAAGAATCAAGATCTTTACCACACATAATCTCTCAAGTTTAGGGGGTGACATAAAAACCACGTTGCATGTAGGACTTTAATTACTACATACTTTAAGATTTACGGCAGCGTATCATCTAATACAATTTCATCGTTAGCAAACCGAAGCCTACGGTGCACCAGGTCAGGTATACTGACAGCACTAGCCCACGAATGAATTAAATAGGTCCCATGTAACTTTGGCCCTTGAAAAAGGAAGCTAATCTACATACATATAGTAAGCCTATTCCAACAATAATAATTTGAGTCCCTTGGTTCGGATCTAATGACAGATTTTTTTTTTTTACAGTGGTTTTCACTTACTGAAATAATAGAAAAAGCGACATATTTTCTAAATCGTGATAATAAATTATCTGATAATGTACGAGTACAGTTTTTACTCGCAATTCTCAAAAGAAAAAACGAGACAAAACTGAACTGACAAATACTTCGCCCACATCAGCACCGGCTCCAGCCTACCGTGTAAAGATGTAAATGAGTTTTCTGGGTGATATAGATGACAATGTGTGGCGTTAGGAATCGAAAAATATTGTCAGATTTCTTTTAATGATTTCATGCGAAGGCAGAGAAAAATTTCCCCCGCATTAAACCCATTTTTTTTAGTCATCTAACAAATACTGTTGAAAATACTTTTGAAAATCTTTCACAGAAAAAGAAAAATCTTGATTTGTTTTTAGATAACAGAAACAGTTTCTTAAAAGTCACAGTGATTGAGTTCCATTAGTGAAAAATAAAATAAAAAATTAATTTTGAGGCGGAAACGAAATAAACTAGATAACAAAGACTGTTTTTCTTTTTAAAACTGAAATCCTACAAAAGCTTACGCTTATCTATCTCATCCAACATCAAAGAGAGGCTTCCACTTTACTCCTTTGTATCAAATAAAACTTGAATATGTGGAGTTTCAAGTTATTTAGTTTTCTGTAAAACTATTGAGATGGCTGTTTGTCTGTCCACCTTCAGATCTTAAAAACCACTGTGACTAGAGGGCTGCAAATTGGTATGTTAATCATCCACCCTCCAATCATCAAACATACCAAACTGCAGCCCCCTAACCCTTATAGTTTTTAATTCATGTAAGGTTAAATTTAGCCATGATCATGTGTCTGGCAACGCAACAACACAGGCCACCACGGCCGGCTGAGAGTTTCATACAGCATTGTATGCTGTACAGAAAACTCGACTGCGCATGTTTTACTTGTATTATACTGCCCTTTCTTTATTGCTCGTGGGTCACTGAGATAATTCTATTAAAATCATCTTGGAATTTTTCATTTAGGTACCACATGTAATTAAGATACAACGCAAAATTATTATAATAATTTCCTTTGATTTCAGTTGAAACAATGAATGACGTAGTGCTGAGCATCCATATGCATTAAACCATAAGTAAATATATCCTGACATGCAAATGCTTTTAATTATAAATTTCATAATCTCCAAGGATTTAACAATATCATAATATCATGTGAATATCTAGTGGTCAGTCTTGATAAAAAGAAGACTATAATTGATAATTGCCCGACCATAAATGATGATATAGTTATAATAATAATGTTAATAATGAAGAAAAAACGTTATTAATATTCTAAGGGAAAACCTTAAGGCAATCGGATGTTATGTTTTTATTTTGAGATTTATAGAATCATCAGAAGCCTGTCCGCTGCCAGTCAACCATGGATTTATAATTGATAACCTGGGAAGCTCTCTCTCTCTCTCTCTCTCTCTCTCTCTCTCTCTCTCTCCATCTCCTCTCAAACACTCTCTCTCTCGTCTGCTCTCTCTCTCTCTCTCTCTCTCTCTCTTCCAACTATTACAAAGATCCGGTATAATATGGTTTTCTAATAATCATCTATCATTTTTTTTTTTTTTTTTTTTTTTTGCTATTTAGTAGTGTATTTTTCGAGGTGAACATTTATTTCTCAGTTTCTTTAGCCTGTTTGGGTAACTGTATTTTATACATATATATATATATATGATATATATATAATATATATATAATTATAATATAAATATATATATATATATATATATTATATATCGTATATACTTATAGTCTATATATATAAAGATATATGCCACGAAGGAAAAATAAACGAATGAGGATCTGCAAGATCTTTCGACGTTAAACGTCCTTTACTGAGCAGAGACTGACATAGATATGGGAAAAGACAATACAAGAAATTCGTATAACTGAGAGATAGGGATTATAAAGAGATTAGTACCTAGAATCCGACACACCTGGAAGATGAAAATCCTTCCCAAACAAGCATAAACAATGGGTGCAATTTAAGGTTTAAGACAATCATCTCAGATACAAGGTCCAGACAATTAAAGGATTATAGGTGACAGCTATTCAGAACTTGGTAAACAAAACCATATTCACAATACATGACTGACATACATTACAACAAAAATAATAACTCTAAGGCAACTGATTTTTATTTAAGTCAGTAATTATATCTTTGAGGTCATTCTTAAACATGTTACAGATACAAGGGTCTAAATGAAAAAGGCCACGACTAACATTGAAATTACAACGAAAAGTAACTTGTATTAAAGCAGATTCTAAAAGATTTCGTGATAAGACATCTCTTGACCTTGCAATTATTGAACTACCATCCCACTTTATTCGGTGGTTGTTTTCACTTAAATGAATTAATATTGCATTGGGTTTTTACAGAGTATTTATGCTGGCTTAGCCTTACTTCTAAGCCTTTGCTAGACTGTCCGAGATAAAGTGAGGGACAATCCATACATGGAATTTTATATATTATGTTGTTGCTTTCTCTGGGGCCATTTTTTATTAACATTCCTTTTAGTGTGTTTTTATAGGAAAAAACAAGGTTGACATTAAAAGCTTTTAACAATGATTTAATGGTTTCAAATCCGTTAAAATAAGGCAAACTGAGAATGTTCTTAGAATTTTCTTTCTGCGTGTTACTTACACTATACAACTTTTTGCGGGCTTTATTATAACAAATGTCTAATATATGTGAAGGATAGCATAAATCTTTCCTTATTTTTCTTATGCATTCAATTTCTTGATCCAAATATTGTGGACTGACAATGCGCAATGCTCGTAAAAACATAGAGGAAAAAATTGATATTTTTATGTTAAGATGGTGGCCTGAGAAGAAATGAACATAAGTTAAGTTGTTGGTCGGTTTCCTATAAATACTGAATTTACATTGAAATGGTTCTCTATGTATCAAAACATCTAAGAAAGGGAGGCAATTGTCTTTTTCTAATTCTAGAGTAAACTTGATCGATGGTACCTGGTTATTTAATTTAGGGAGTAAATCATTTACATCAATACCGACAGGAAGAACAGCTAAACAATCATCAACGTAACGATACCACTTTACAGGAATATAAATGATATTAGGTAGGTAGCGTTTTTCAAAGAATTCCATGTACAGGTTTGAGAGTAGTGGTGATAAAGGATTTCCCATTGCCATGCCAAATATTTGTTGATAAAATTCACCATTGAATATAAACTTACAATCACAAATGCACCAACTCGTGAGTGAAATAATGTGACTTATAGGTAGAGGTAATTCATGCTGAGTTAGTTCATTACTAAGATATTCTAAAATAGTCTATAGGGACTTTAGTAAAAAGAGAACATACATCAAAACTAACGAATCTATCAGTAGGGCAAAGAGCAATTTTGTTTAATTTATCAACTAAATCTGGAGAATTATATATATGAGAATCGGAGATGGTTCCAAGTAACGGGGACAAGATCTTAGTGATATATTTCGAAAGTTTATATGAAATTGAACCAACAGTACTGATAATAGGCCGCATAGGGTTATTTTCTTTGTGCGTTTTGACTGATCCTATGCGGCTTATTATCAGTACTGTTGGTTCAATTTCATATAAACTTTCGAAATATATCACTAAGATCTTGTCCCCGTTACTTGGAACCATCTCCGATTCTCATATATATAATTCTCTAGATTTAGTTGATAAATTAAACAAAATTGCTCTTTGCCCTTATACAAAATCGACAAGTTTAAGAAACTTAAATACATATTTCCAAACATTAATTTATTTTGGTATTCAGAATTGATAAGAGCTTTCTACCAACCACCTTTTGCCCACTTAAAAAAAATGAATTAAACATGATAAACGATTTGTGGCCCTATTCTTACCGCTTGTTTCCATTCATGTCAAGATATTCATAAATGAGATTGCTAATTACTTTTGTATTTATCTTTTCCTGCCTCCTCCACTTTAGCATTTCTCCAAAGAAATGAAAAAATTTGTGGGTAAATATAAATATTCTAAATTGCTTCAACTTGTTGATTCCGTATACCTATGTTTAAAGTATCTTTCTATTTCGTTTCATTATTTCTAGTAATACATCATCCAAATTCCCACATTCCTCTGCTGTTTTAGCTTAGGGTACAGTCAAACAATTACTGTATGTTTACTAAATGCTCGATCAATATATTTCGAATTTTCCGCTTTAAAACTACTGTATTGAAGAATAAGAAAAAAAGGGGCTCGGCAGAATAGAAAATGCCCACCATCAACCAATCTCCTGCAAGAGACCCATTTCACAGCTCCGGGAGAGTCGCCACCAGTTTACACCCCATAGACACCGGACTCGAGAACAGGCGTTATTTTTAATGTCTCAAGTGTAGCGGAGAGAGAGAGAGAGAGAGAGAGAGAGAGAGAGAGAGAGATAAAATTGCATCCAGAACTCAAGTTACTACACGGTATAAAGTTTATGTCACCTAAAATCTAATCCAATTTCATCGTCAGGAAGCCCAAGCCGGAGGTGGAATAGTGACACTTGAAACAAGTAAAAATGCGCGGAAGTTTCTTCGGCGCCAACGAGTTTTCTGCACAGTGTATAATGCTGAATGAAACTCACCCACGGCCCATCAAACTCTCTTCACGGCCCATGAAACCCAGCCACGGTCCGGTGGTGGTCTGCGTTGTTGGTACCTCTAGCAGTGCCAAAATCACAATTATGACTAACTTTAACCTTGAATAAAATCAAAACTACCGAGGCTAGAGGGCTGTAATTTGGTATATTTGATCACTTGAGGGTTGATGACCAACATCAAAATTTGCAGCCCTCTAGCTTCAGTAGTGTTTAAGATCTGAGGGAGGATGTTCAGACAAAGCCGTCACAATAGTTTTCTTTTACAGGAAACTAAAATTTTGATGCCTGAAGATAAAACAGGAGGAAATAGGACATTAGATCCGAAGGCAAATAATGAGTTGACTGGGGATACCTACAAATATTTAAAGAATCGAAGATGTCTGTCCACGATTTAACGAAACAGGTCCCACAAACCTTTGGCCTACGAATGAGAAAGCTAAACCAAATATATCAGCAAAGCTATTCCATCAATGCCAAGTTGTGTCCTGACGATGCGACTGATATTTTCAAAAAATAAAAATAGCAACAGTTTTTTTTATAGTGAAAATATGTTACTACTTCAAACAACTGCTTGATCATTTTTTTTTTTTTGCTTGTAGTTTTCAAAAGCAATGACAAAACAACACTGAAATGTCAAATACTTCACCTGCATCAGCGCTGGCTCTATCCTACCGTGTCAAGATGTAAATTCGGATTCTTTGTGATATTCCTGGCAATGTAAATCGGTAGTAATCGAAAAACACTTTCAGGCTTTAAACACAGAATTATTTAAATTATTTAATATATGATGACAGGCAAAATTCTAGCTAGATTGCAACTTCCTGCATGGAAACAAATATTTGTTTCAAGGCAATGTTACTGCACAATGTTTTATTATTTGCAAAATACAGAAAAACAAAAAGTTGAACACCTCGTTCTGAAGGAGGAAAAAACCTTGAAAATATGTTTTGAATAAACAGCACAAAAAGTTTCTTTCAGGTCATAGTGACTGACCTCCATACATGAAAAACGAAGCCATATAATTATTGTCAGAACCAGATTTAGAACAGAAAAAAATATATAATTTTGGCCAAAGGGCAAGCACTGGGACCTACGAGGTCATTCAACGCTGAAACGGAAATTGACAGTAGAAAGGTTTGTAAAGTGTAACAGGAGGAAAACCTCGCAGTTGCACCATGAATCAATTGTTAGGAGAGAGATGAAAGTCAGATGGAAGAATATAAACGGAGGTGCAGTAAAAGAAATGAAAGGTGTTACAGCTAGGGGACGAAAGGACGCTGCAAAGAATCAATCTCAAGTAATGACTACAGTACACCGCACGAGTTGCACTGACGGCACTACACCCCTACGAATACTGCCTTTCTTTTCAAAGCGAAATCCTTCAAGAATTTAGCGGTTATCTACCTTGTTTCAGCCACCTACAAAAGCTTACATTTTCCTCCTTTTCCTGAAATGAAAATTAATATGAATAAAGCATCAACATTCTTTATACATGACCAAAGTCTGTTCATCCGCTCGTGAAAATGCGTTCTTTCATTTTATACCGAGTATCAAGAACTTTTCTCTTTTATTCAGAGTCCATTTTATAAATTCTCGTTTGGAAAAAAAAAAACGAGAACTTTATGTCAAGATTTTCTGTTACGCATTGTACCGAAACATTCTCGACGCTGATTTTTCTTAGGTCTGAAAGATAACGACTTAAGTCTATATCTTTGGAAACATTCAAGATGTCAGTAAATATTCTTCTCTACACTGTAAGTAAGCATTACTTAAGGTTCTTTGCAGCGTCCCTTCGACCCCTAGCTGCAACCTCTTCCATTCCCTTTACTGTACCTCCATTCATATTCTCGTTATTCCATCTTACTTTCCACCCTCTCCTAACAACTGATTCATAGTACAACTGCTTTGAGGTTTTCCTCCTGTTACACCTTTCAAACCTTTCACTGTTAGTATCCGTTTCCGCGCCGAATGACCCCATGGGTCCCAGCGTTTGGCCTTTGGCCTAAACTGTATATGCAATTCATTATTCTTCTCAGCATTATTGCATTATTTTTTACGTTACCTGCTTATATCTGGATGCTGTCTTTTGTTTGTTCCTCTTCACGCGCCGTGATTTTCAATCAGTACTATATTCCCTTAAACATTGTTTGGAAGTTTGTATTCGGGTACTACTTGTCATTAAAATATTACGCAAAATGATTATATTCATTTCTTTGGATTTCAATTTAAACGACGAAAACCAGTGCTGAGAAACTCTCTGTAACTAACTATAAATAAATAAATACTTGCGTGGTCAGCATTTATTGACTTATAAATAAATGGGCAAGGCCTTTAATAACCCATTTCGTTTGGATAATCTGCAAATGAATTACCAAAATCGCAATTTCATCTGAAAACCCAGAAGCCTTTGTTAACACAGGAATCCCACACAATTGATAATGATTACCTCGATCAGCAATCAAATTATTCTGTTTTCCGATTAATAATAATAATAATAATAATAATAATAATAATAATAATAATAATAATAATAATAATAATAATAATAATAATGTACATTATTTAAATTTAAAACTTTAAGGATAGCTTTCGGGAATCTGATAAGGGAAACCGAACAGATTCCCGAAAGCTATCCTTTAAGTTTCAATTTTAAATATATGTATATTTACATAACTGTGGATTTTTTGTTTCTCCATTTGAAGACTCGTGCTACTATAAGAAAGCCTTCGACATGATACCACACACATGGCTAATAGAATGCCTGAAAATATATGGGGCAGAGGGAAACACCATCAGCTTCCTCAAAAATACAATGCGCAACTGGAATACAATACTTATAAGCTCTGGAATAAGACTAGCAGAGGTTAATATAAGGAGAGGGATCTTCCAGGGCGACTAACTGTCCCCTCTACTCTTCGTAGTAGCCATGATTCCCATGACAAAAGTACTACAGAAGACGGATGCCGGTTACCAACCCAAGAAAAGAGGCAACAGAATCAACCATCTGATGTTCATGGACGACATCAAGCTGTATAGTAAGAGCATCAAGGAAATAGATACCCTAATCCAGACTGTAAGGATTGTATCTGGGGACATCAGGGTGGAGTTTGGAATAGAAAAATGCGCCTTAGTCAACATACAAAAAGGCAAAGTAACGAGAACTGAAGGGATAAAGCTACCAGATGGGAGCAACATCAAACACATAGATGAGACAGGATACAAATACCTGGGAATAATGGAAGGAGGGGATATAAAACACCAAGAGATGAAGGACACGATCAGGAAAGAATATATGCAGAGACTCAAGGCGATACTCAAGTCAAAACTCAACGCCGGGAGAGGACTACTAAGTATAGAGGACTGCGTCAACATCGAGAACAGAGCACTGGGGCAATATCTGAAAACCAGTGAAGACGAGTGGCTAAAGAGTGCATGGGAAGAAGGACTAATAAAAGTAGGCGAAGACCCAGAAATATACAGAGACAGGAGAATGAGACAGAACAGAGGACTGGCACAACAAACCAATGCACGGACAATACATGAGACAGACTAAAGAATTAGCCAGCGATGACACGTGGCAATGGCTACAGAGAGGAGAACTAAAGAAGGAAACTGAAGGAATGTATTCAATCAGTAGGCACAAGATCAGGCCCTAAGAACCAGATATGTTCAAAGAACGATAGACGGAAATAACATCTCTCCCATATGTAGGAATGCCCGGCACTTGCACAGAACCAGTACATAAAGAGGCATGATTCAGTGGCAAAAGCCCTCCACTGGAGCCTGTGCAAGAAACATCAGCTGCCTTGCAGTAATAAGTGGTACGAGCACCAACCTCAGGGAGTGATAGAAAACGATCAGGCAAAGATCCTCTGGGACTATGGTATCAGAACGGATAAGGTGATACGTGCAAATAGACCAGACGTGACGTTAATTGGCAAAGTCAAGAAGAAAGTATCACTCATTGATGTCGCAATACCATGGGACAACAGAGTTGAAGAGAAAGAGAAGGAAAAAATGGATAAGTATCAAGATCTGAAAATAGAAATAAGAAGGATATGGGATATGGCAGTGGAAATTGTACCCATAATCATAGGAGCACTAGGCACGAACCCAAGATCCCTGAAAAGGAATCTAGAAAAACTAGACGCTGAGGTAGCTCCAGGACTCATGCAGAAGAGTGTGATCCTAGAAACGGCGCACATAATAAGAAAAGTGATGGACTCCTAAGGAGGCAGGATGCAACCCAGAACCCCACACTATAAATACCACCCAGTCGAATTGGAGGACTGTGATAGAGAGAGAGAGAAAAAAAAATAATATATGAAGGTAGGAGACCCTCTCTCAAATATGCTTTGTTAAAGATGATGGCAGCATCAGTGGAATTGATTTTATATATGGTCTTTTCAATTCTTCTTATTATTCTCTTCTCATCAGGGCTGATATTTGCTAATAGCTGGCCGATGTTCATATCTCGGTTAAAGAAATGTTTTCTAAAAATAATAATTTATTGATATGATAACAAAAGTGGTTAACAAATCTTAGTCTAAGGGCGTAACGGAATTCCAACGTTTCCAACCGTATCATCGGTTCATTTTCAAGGAAAGGTGAGCGTGAACTGATTGGAATGGGGTCGTTCGGCGGTATTTATTGTGTCCCAGGTGCTCTGTCTGATGGGCGCTGCATTTTCATTGGCTGAACAGAGGATTAAGTCCCTGAGTCAAGCCGTCTTGCAGAGGTGGAAGCTCGCACTGCTCTTCGCGTGCGGACGCTGGAGACTGGGAGCGTAGTATTGGGCAGGGGCACCTGATCGGTCCGTTCGATCGGCTCTATGGTGCCGGCGGGCGGAGCCCTACGCGCCACCGTTGGGAGGAGTGAAGTCTCTTGAGTGGTGTTAAGGCTGGGTCTCTCCTTACCGATGTGTAGGGTCTCTAAGAGGCGGAGGCGACGGTGGTCTGCCGCCTTATCGATAATATCGATATTAGGAATAATGTCCTTCCGAGTTATCCTGGTATTGTGGACGTTTTTTGCATGGTTATGAATGGCGCTTTCCTGAGCGTGGCAGGATATCCTCTTCGAAAATCGCATCGTTGTCATACCAATGTAGGCGCCGGGGGATTCCCGGACAGGGCATTTGTATTGGTAGACAACGTTTGTTTTCTTGAGAGGGTCCTACATCACGGGGGCTGGATTGTTTTTCATTATCAGGCCACTGGTCTTCTTGGTTTTGTAGTAAATGACCAATTTCACTTTTTTCGCAGGGTCCGTGGGGGAGACGTTCCTTTCGATGATGTTACGAAGGGCTCGTTCGTCCTCTTTGTATTTCTTGTGAAATACTCCAAAAATACTTGTGAAATACTCCAGCACGCTTCCCCTTCGAAATATCCAATACATTGTAGGAGGAGGACAACTGTTTGGAGAGCACCCTCCCAAAAAAAAAAAATCTATAAATAAATAAAAAAAAGAAAAAATATACACAAACAACCATACTCCTTACTGCCTTGCTAACAATACTGGAAGAGGACCTGACATGAACTAGCAAACAGATCTCTATACAAAAAAAAAAAAAAAAAAAAAAAAAACAAAAAAAAAAAAAAAAAAAAAAACTACTTACTGCCTTGTTACCAAAAACCAAACCAGACCAGAAATAAAAAAAAAAAATATAGAACAAAATATATACACAACCATACTGCTAAGGACTTCTTAACAATACGGGTAAAGAACCTATAATATGAACAGGCAAAAAGGTTTCTATACACAAAAAAACACACACAAAAACGAGAAAACAAAACTACTTACTCCCTTGTTATTAAAAAGTAAACAAGACCAGTAATTAATACACAAACTGACATCGATACATACAAGCAGACACAAGAAATAACAACTGATGGTGCAAAAAGCCGAAGAAATTAAACATCTGACAAAGAACGGGAGTAATCATCATCTGAACATTTCGATGGTTTTAAGATTTATGTTGACATATTCTCAAAATTTCAAAATAATACACGAAACGTTTCCATAAACAAAACCATTACATTTTTGTTTACGTTGTCCAGTGGAAAAGAACATTCCTGTGCGAATATTTGCATTATCAAAAGTTTCAACCTACATTCATGCATCTGTACCTAATTAATTTCATGAAGCCTGGAACTAAAAATGATGATGGTGCTGAACTTTTCTTTTCAAGTAATAAAATTGAATCGTCCCATGAATAAGCCATCGATACTGTGGCTGAAACACCTTCGTGGTTTTTCAAACTTCTCCCAGTCTCACCTTCTGTTTAAAGGTTATGTACACGTTTTAGATACGTACCCATCATGGAAACGTACACTATTAGACCCATGCTCATCATGGATACATACACGTTTCAGATATGTACTCATCATGGATACATACACATTTTAAATACGTAATCATCATGGGTACGTGCATGTTTTAGATACGTACTCATCATGCACATGCACTCACTCATAAATCATTCTTATCATTTTCATAATGAGAAAAGATATAAGACCCCTACTAGTTCCTCGTTGCACGACTGGTTTTCGCGCTCGCCTACCAGTGCGGTGGTCCGAATTTCGAATCTCGGCTCTGCCAACGCGGAATCAGAGGAATTTATTTCTGGTGATAGAAATTAATTTCTCGGTATAATGTGGTTCGGATTCCACAATAAACTGTAGGTCCCGTTGCTAGGTAACCAATTGGTTCCTAACCACGTAAAAATATCTAATCCTTCGGGCCAGCCCTAGGAGGAGAGTTGTTGATTTCCACTCGGGCTTTTAATATACAGTTAAAACCACGAGAGAGAAACATGAATTAAGCTCGACTTACATAATGCAGCGAAACCCAACATAATGCAGGAACTACAATCTATTATGCTCTACTACGCCTAGACAGCGGTGAATTAGGCATCACTTACCCAGCAATGAGCAATGTCAAGCTCACGTGATAAATGAGTTATGACGCTCTTTTATCTCTCCACGTAAATTAGCATGGAAATTGCCTTACCTTCCTCCATATATACGCCGAGCCGACAACTGAACGGTAATGGAGCAAAATCATTATATAACTCTTAAATATCTATACAGCATCCGAACTCAAAACGGCCGACGGCATCGAACATTATCGGGCAGTTGATCGTCCCACAGCAGTTCCCACTATTTGGCTTCGGATATAAACCCATTCCCCAAATATGATATCTTTTCCTATTTGTCTGGTCCAATACATTTTACAAAAAGTGGAAAAATCCACAATTTTACTCCAAAATTTTACAAAAAGGGGAAAATTCCACAATATTACTCCCAATAAATGAATAATAATATGAGGGCCTCTTGGACTCGAACCCGGGAACTAATTCCTGGGTTGTTAGGTCCAAAAAACTTTACAATAGTGAAAAATTCCGCAATATTACTCCAATGAAATATATAATATGTGGAGCTCTTGGACTCGAACCCGAACCAATTCCTGGGTTGCCAGGTCCAATAAATTTTACAAAAAGTGGAAAATTCCACAATATTACTCCAAAGAAATACATAATATGTGGGGCTCTTGGACTTAAACCCGGGAACTAATTCCTGGGATTCAAGAGCCCCCTCACCGCATCAAGGTGGTCCCACATCGAGGGGGAATCGATGGCGATGCAAATGCAAAGTTGGGCATTCGAGGTACAAACGGCAAATACCCCCGCATTCAAATGAAGTCGCAACGTTAGACCTTGGCTACAACTACATTCAGCGGAAGGCGAAATCAAGGAAGAACAGAGTTGACGAGGGAAAGGAGGAAGCAAGGAGAAGAGATAAGGAATGTCGAGAGGAGAGAACTACAAAGAGGTGTGAGATGGAGGAGGAGTAGGCAGGGGGATTTGGAGGGGGTGGGAAGAGAGGTTAAGAGGAGGAAAGGTGGAGGGGGAGGATGGGATGGGGTGGGGTAGGAGCTAAAGAAAAGGCCTGATGCTGATCAGCTTTTATTGTGGTGTGTGGGATTAGGCGCTCCCAGTTAAAAGGACAGACGCGAAAGCGGCAGATTCCCTTCCTCATCCTCATCACGACATAGAGAGCGCAACTTGCACGTCAGCTTTAACCCTTCCTATTGCAGAGAAAAACAGAAAGAAGAAGAAGAAGAGGGGAAAAGAAAGAATAACAAGATTAAATTGCATTTTTGGTATTTGCTTACACAGGGCCAGAGGGAGCCACAAACAAAACTGCAGTCGGCAAAATGTCGATATTACAGTCATTTTATTATCTTGCGACATTTTCAGTGATAGATCTCTGCGCTTCGTAAGCCTCTGGAACTGTTTCAATAAATTATCGCTTCACCAACATCTCTAAATGAAGATCACTTGGTTAACTTTCGCAGACGCGGAGGATAAGTCTTGATAAACTATTTCATAGTTGCAAGATGACTGAATAAGAGCTTTATTCCAAGAACATTCTAAAGTGCAATTTTCGTGTGAGTTGTGCTTTACTATATGCTAAAGAACTTGTGTTTAAGTCGTGTCTTATTATATACTAAAGCACATGTGTTTAAGTTGTGCCTTACTATATGCTGAAGAACATTGTGTGATTTGTGCCCTACTATATGCTGAAGAACATTGTGTGATTTGTGACTTTCTATATGCTAAAGAACGTGTGGTTAAGTTGTGCCTTAGCTACTATATGCTAAAGAACATGTGTTAGTTATGCCTTTCTATATGCTAAAGAACATATGTGAGTTGTACCTTACTATACGCTAAAGAACATGTGAGTTGTGGCTTACTATATGCTAAAGAACATGTGTGAGTTGAACCTTACTATATACTAAAGAACATGTGTTCAAGTTGTGCCTTACTATATGCCAAAGGACATGTGTTAGTTGTGCCTTATTATGTGCTAAAGAACATATAATGAGTTGTGCCTCACTATATGCTAAAGAACATATTCTTACAAAAGCAAAACATCAAATCCGGACAACAGACATCACTTCAACAGCTTTGTCCAATCCTCATATTTCTGTCAAAAACACACGAATTAAAAGATTCATATAGACACTGCTCTTCATGTTGAAATATTGAAACCCTGCAATGTTGCATGATGCCTGAATGCCGAATGAAAAATTCAGTAGTCCAGTAAACGCCCAAACCGAAAAACTTTCAACCCATAACAGAAATTCCCCGCTCACCTGAGCAACTCTTAACTAACAATGGACTTCAAGACAACTCGACAAAGAGGGCACTCGAAGAAAGAGGTTGGAATCCATTACCCACACTTGTACTCGAAACGCATGCAAGATTTTCTTCTGACGAATATGTTGTTTACATTATATTCGTGACTGAACATAAATTAAAGCGTGCTATAATCCACGCTTAAATAGATCCTTGTTTCACCAACGAAAATTAAAATGAATACGCTATATTTTATCACAACACACCTTTTTCAGACGTTTTTGGGCTCTTCCACAGTCCTTTTCTACCCCCTCAAAACAAGTACAACAGCAAACTAGTTCGTAGGCTTACTCCCCGAGTAAGCAAATATGAAAGAGGAAGAAGAGAAGGGGAAATTTTATGGGAGGAGGAGGAGGCGTAAAGGAGTTATAGGTCCCAATGCTCAGATGAATCCACAGCAGACAGAGTTGGCGTAAAGAAGCAAGCATACACTCCCTGAAGTGGATCCCTAAGCTCCCCCAACCCCCAACCCCCACCCTCCGACCTCGATAAGGGGTTGGGATCAGGGGAGGACACTAAAAATCTGGAACTCCATAATCCTTGAATGTGAGCAACCGTACAGCTTCTTATAAAACAAGGGAGAAGAGATGTTCATCAGAATGAGAATTCACTAAATTGGTTGGAACTGTCATACTCAGACGAAGATATTTCAGTGATATATCACCATTGCACTGAAAGGTATCTAGTATTTCTGCGGTATCATAGAAAATAAGGTGTGATCTTAAAACACTTCATAGAAAACTACGACCAAAGGCATGGAATCAAACGAACAGACTTTTAAGAACCTACTTATATAAGAGGTTGTCTTAATTTCTTGAAGTAAAAGCAAAACACTAAAAATGAATTTAGAATTTATAGCATTATATACTAAGTTTTATCCTTACATCTGAAACTGTCAAAAGACTACTATGTATAGAGAGAGAGAGAGAGAGAGAGAGAGAGAGAGATGCTGCTAAAAAAGTCAGCAATAATAAAGATTATAAAATATCATATGCAACAACTACCTCTTCACAGATGCAACATGAGAGAGAGAGAGAGAGAGAGAGAGAGAGAGAGAGAGAGAGAGAGAGAGAGAGAGAGAGAGAGCATGCGCCAATGACTCATATACAAGCCAATCGGAAAGTGTTTCAATTCAAAACCACTTGTTCGGACACAAAGTTGTATGTAATCTTTTCTTGAAAGCACTTGGAATTTGTTCCAAGAATTTCCTAGACTCGGTATTTAACATTATCCCCCAACACCTATCGATGTTATCATACACAAAACCTGAAGCTCGTGCTTGAGAAGGCAATTAATTAACAAGGCTCAAAAACATCTGCTACAAAGGCAACACCGGAAATAATCACGAAGTCACCCGAACTTCAGCAATATAAAAGTGACAGCGTTTGCAAAGGGTATGAAAAATGGTCAATAGGCATCAGGGCGAGAAAAAAAAATCCCTTCATTTTCAACTGCCTTGGAACATTGGATTTGCCCTTATCAAAGAACAGCAAAGTAAGAGGGGATCTGACAGAGGGCGTTCTGAAGTGCCCACCACAAAGAATGGGAAAATTCTCCTTTGCTCTGTCGTTCACTGGGAAAAGAAAGATCTGTCAGAAAACCATTAAAAAACCTTTACAAATTTCCACCATGTGTGACTCCGAATTAAAACAACTGGAAGGAATCTTCCTTGGTTAGAAGCTCTTGCAACTACAATAGATAAATCATTAATGCAGCAGGTATCTTTTTAAACGAAAATGACAACCTCTCTACCCCTCATCATCCCCTAAGGGAGCTCACTTACCTTTGTATTTACTATTTTTCAGCCTCGTAACTGACCTTCCTACTCTATCCTTTTCATGAATAAAGCTTTGTGTTAACAAATATTTCCATTAGTTTCCGAGAAGGGCGCTACGGCGCAACATCTAAAATATAACGTAATTATCAAGTGAAAATATATATAAATAAATAAATATAATATATATATATATATATATATATATATATATATATATATATATATTATATATATATATATATATAGATATGTATATATTATGTATATATATATATATATATATATATATATATATATATATATATATATATATATATATATATATATATATATATATATTAAGGTAACACCAAGGACGAAAATGAAAAAGCGAGAACTGCCGAGATCTTTTGGTCTTACGACCCTTTACTATAGGCAACGGTTGCCTATAATAAAGGGTCGTTAAGACCGAGAGATCTCGGTAGATCTCGATTTTCATATTCCTCCTTGGTTTGTTACCTTCATTTATACA
>NC_061097.1:26342657-26385007 GCF_015104395.2 Macrobrachium nipponense
AAATACAATGAAGTAAGTTGTATTAAAGCAGATTCTAAAAGATTTCGTGATAAGACATCTCTTGACCGTGCAATTACTGAACTGTCAATCCAATTAATTCGGTGGTTGTTTTCACTTAAATGAATAAATAATGCATTAGATTTTTGCCCAGTTTTTACAGAGTATTTATGCTGGCTTAGCCTTACTTCTAAGCCCTTGCTCGACTGTCCGAGGTAGAATGAGGGACAATCCATACATGGAATTTTATATATTATGTATATATATATATATATATATATATATATATATATATATATATATATATATATATATACATATATATATATTATATATATATATATGTATAGTATATATATATATTATATATATATATATATATATATATATATATATATATATATATATATATATATATATAAATTTCCTGCATTTGGTCTCCTATTGAAATCGTAAAATATCACGGATTAAATAAATGAAGTTAAAGTTTTGATAATATTTTGATGTGACACAGAAATTGGATAATTTTGTGAACCATAAAAAATCATGAAGAAAATATCACAGTGAAATTGACCAAATACGAACTATTCATATTATTGATGAATAACCAGGTATGAAAAAAAACACAGTGATCAGAAAGAGCAGAATCAAAGGTAATAACAAAACCTTATAAATTTTTGGTCTGTAAAAATGAGATTTGAAAGGAAACTATTAAAAACGAAAAGCAATCAAACTGAGCTCAGGAAACCTAACGAATGTGTAACCGCCTCCAAACATGAATGTCGAAACTCCCTGGAACTCAGCCATGATTGTAAATTAAACTTAGTTAACACCTCGTGTAACGCTTAACAACTGCTAATTCAGTTTTCCACAAATATCTGATTCTCTTCTCTCTCTCTCTCTCTCTCTCTCTCTCTCTCTCTCTGAACCATTCGTTCTGTTTTAAGTTGTCGTTAGAATATTGCGGATTTTTTCCTTTCCATCTCCACTGATCTTTGAGATTTCTTTTAAAATAACTTTTCTCTTACTCGGGTAGGAAGCCTACAAACTACTTTTCTTTTTTTTTGTTCTTACCTGTGTTGTTCTTGTTGGGGGTTAGGAAAGGTTTATGGAAAAGCCTAAATTGGTCTGAAAAAGGTGTTTCGCGTTGAGATAAACATACAGGAATTTTAGGATAGGATATTTATGATTTATTTATTAGAATGAAAATATAAAAAATAAATAATGTGTATGTTAAACAGTACAGAAAAATTAATTCTAATACAATATATAAGCGCATTTATTTTCATTTTCGTTGGTGAAACAACTCTATTTGAACGTAGATTTTAGCACGCGCCCTGAGTGAGCTGGAGGTCGGATCGCGCCTTGTTCTGGTGGCTGTGACTTTTCATTATCATTATTCACAGTAAAGTTGACTTTTTGAATTTCTTTCTGGCTTTTGTGGTATTACTTAACCCCAAGGCATCACAAACTAATCATTTATCAACTCCCTCAAGCGGCATGTAGTAGGTGTGCATACTGCATATTAATATATGATTATTTTAATAGACTCAGCGACATATTGCTTTCATATGGGTAACAAATGAGAGCATTCTAAAAATAAGGTTGTGTGGCTGTCATGGAGGTTTATATCCCAGCTGTAAAGGGAGCGGAGAAGCAATAGCGCCAGCGATAAAAGGATGAGTGACCCCCACATAACGGATATTATGTGGCCGCGTAAAAGGACATTTAAATTCAAATTTAACTGGGGCGCGGAACTGCGTGACTCCCTGCCCCAACCGCCACTGGACCCGGGAAGTGTTGCCGTCTTTTTGTGCATGAGCCACATCGATAAGACCCGGGGCATCGGTTTTTAGTTTTCTGTAAAAGAAGACTATTGAGATGGCTTTGTCTGTCCGGCCTCAGATCTTAAAAAATACTGAGGCTACCGGCCTGCAAATTGGTATGTTCATCATCCACCCTCCAATTACCAAAAATGCCAAATTGCAGCCCTCTAGCCTTTGTAGTTTTTATTATATTCAAGGTTAGAGTTAGCTATAATGGTGCGTCTGGCAACGATATAGGACATGCCACCACTGGGCCGTGGTTAAAGTTCTGTTTTCGGTGGCCTTGATTATACGCTGTACAGAAAACTCGATTGCTTTGAAGACACTTCAACACATTTTTTGTTTTTTTTGGTTTTGTTTTGTATCTATGAATGAACATCAGATCTGGTTGTCGTTACAAATGACTAATATTGGCTTATCACGAGAGTTCGTTGACCTGAAATATTTACACTTAAAAAGGACATTAACAAAGAAGATTGGAGTCAGTAAGGACCTCTGTCCGTAAAATATGCCAGAACAATTTACGAAATGGCCCGTTCAGTGTTAGAATCGCCTGGAAAAGGTGAAGTGGACGGCGAACAGAATGACAAATCTGCTGACGTAGATACTATAGTCGATTCACATCAACCGTGCATTTGACGTCAAGGCCAGTCCCTTACGACGCTCCTGATTGACTGTTGATAAGTCAATGACAGGGCTGGAAACTCTCAGTCTCTCGAGAGAGTTCACATAGTCAGGATGTACGTTCCGCTTCTCTTGAGAGACACGTCTTTCAAAAGTATCCCTCAGAAGAAGTGGAACATGCATCCTGCCTATGTGAATTCTCTCGAGAGACTGAGAGTTTCCAGACCTGTGACCAGCTTATCAAGAGCCAATCGGGAGCGTCGTAAGGGACTGGCCTAGACATCAGATGCACGGTTGATGTGAATCTACCATAGAAACACATGAAATAATCTGCCTGGTCTTATGTAGTCCGTTCGGAGGACAAAATAGTACCCATGAAAGAAAGCGGCACCACGGGAGGGTTGAGGATAGAAGTAATGCCAACCGGAATTCATAACCGCGTTGCTAATTAGACGAGTTGCTTCAGACTCAGTCCTGCGAGGCAGGAAAAAAAAGAATGTCCTCACATGCAGCTGCATTATTTTAGGAATGTGGAATGGATCACTCTTCTGGCTTGGTTGTGACTTGAAGGATTTTCTTTTAGGGAACAAGATATATGAACTTATACAAGACTTAATTTTGTTGATTCTCTTATGGCTTTCAGAGTTTCCCACCAGATAGTAAAGAGGGTGAATAAAGAAAATCCTTAATATTTAGAATAGGTTTTAGGTTTGTCTTCTCCTCAGAACGTTGATTAGGTATTTGGTTGGAACTCTGTTTTACGTCTGGTTAACCTGCGAACCATCTTATAAAATAGACTTACTCGAGGAGTATGCCTACAAACTACTTTTTTGTTGCTGTTGGGGGGTTGGTAGGAAAACCTAAAAAGGTCTGAAAAAGGTGTTTCTTTAAGATAGGATGTTTATGATTTATTTATTAGAATGAAAATTTAAAAATAAATAATAGGTATGCATAAACAATATTGAAAAATTATTTTTAATAAAATACAGCGTTTTTATTTTAATTTTCGTTGGTGAAAAAACAATTATTTAACCGTATATTAAAATCTACGGTTAAATAAGTACAAGTAAGCTGGAGGTCGGTTCACGCTTTTTTAGGAGAGAAATAACCGGTAGTGATTTCAGTGGGTCTCGTGTTTCATATGTTAATGTTAAGACCTCAACCAACTTAAGATGCCATAAGGACTGTGCTATGACGACTTACTCAGTAATGGTCCATGGCAAATCTAAGGCGAAAAGTTTATATATCTGTCTCTTGGAATATCACAAACTCCCATAACAGGTGTTTTTGGAGGTGATTGGATGGCAGGCTAAGGGACACAAAGGGAGAAGTGGTTGGAAAGAAAAGGGGGTGTTGGGTGGAGTGGCTGGAAGAATCAACATAAATAAGATGCTAATCAAGATACCCAAACTGAGAAGATATTATTATTATTATTATTATTATTATTATTATTATTATTATTATTATTATTATTATTATTATTATTATTATTATTATTCAGAAGATGAGACCTATTCATATGGAACAAACCCACTAAAGGGGCCACTAACTTGAAATTGAAGCGTCCAAAGAATATCAAGGTGTTCATTAGGAAGAAGTAAGACGAGGTAGAGGGAAATACGGAAAGAGGAGACGCCGCTTAATGAAAAGATAACAACAATAATAAATACCATTCAGCGCCTAAGAGGGTAAGTAGATAGATATACTACGTATGCAAATATCTAGGAAGTATAGAATCTACCGATGAAATGAACACGACAATGAGGTTTTTATTCAGATTTGAAAAGAGCCAGAGAGAGCATCAAAGGACTTTAGCGTTTCGAAATGGAAGGGATGACTGAGGGAGTTAAAGGTTAAATGTTCAGTATTTGTTATAAAAATTTGAAATATGTAGTTTCGTTATTCATGTAAAGGAATATCTTTTTATCGTTTAATATCGCAGGAATCGTGCACTTCTTGTTCAGTCTATTTTTATCATTATGTGTATATGTATATATATCATATGTATATATATATATATATATATATAATATATATATATATATATATATCTATATATATATCTATACACACACCTATATATTATATATATATATATATATATACTATAGTCCTATATATATATCTATATATATATATATATATATAGATATTAATATATATATAATATATATAGAAATCTAATACATACCATATATAGATATATTATATATAATAAAGAGATAAATAATATATAATAATATGTATTATATATATTATAAGGATAAATATATATATAATAGTATATCTATATATATATAATTATAAATATAATATATAATATATTATTATATATAATATATATATCTATATATATATAATTATAATATATATATATATATATATATATACTATATATATATATAATAATATATTAATTTTAATGTTTAACAACTGAAAAGAAAGGTACGATAATGTGAAATGTTTTATTTGTACCTTTTCTCTAATTAATAATGTCGTAGAACTTTGTAGAACTTTTATTAAAATTTTATTTTTTTTATTAAATTAGTAATATTTTGTTATTTTAGCTTCAACGCCATTTTTCTTGTTCTTATTCTTACTCTTATTTGCGGTAATACCTTTCCTCTTTACGAATATTTTCTCCTATTTACTTTTCTATGCAGTTCTCCAGGCAAGTATTGGACGCGCCACACACACACACACACACACACACACACACACACACACACACACACACAGAGAGGCATGTCATATTACCCATGAGGCATAAACGCCTCGAAAGTACAGTTGATGACCAACAAAACGCTTTCTGTGTCCCTGGAGGAGACTGCTATGCAAGGAATCAACTCAGACCAAAATATTTAAAAATCTTTTGCAGCAAAAAAAAAAAAAAAAAAAAAAAAAAAAAAAAAAGAGAGAGAGAGAGAGATAAAAAAGGGAATGGAATTAATGAGTCTACTTTAGGTAAAGGTGATTCGAAATTGCGTATTTCCTTTTGATGAGATCAAAGCAATATTCTGAATGTGTGACACTGGAGAAAAGTGAACCCGATATTGGATGACGATGACTATTAACAGTTATATTTTTAAGTGAATTCGGGCAATATGATACCTTCATCTTTAGCAATGAGCTTTGACCTTCGTTCCGCATTTAAAGGAAAAGGGAAGGAGGGAAAAAATATGACTAGTGAGGCTGAGAAAACGACTTCGTGTTCCAGGCATTAGTGAGGAAAGGCGCGAAAAAGGAGGCTGAGAGAAACTTAATGGTGAGAGACCATCGGTGAAAAAAAAAAGATTAAAAAAATAACGCTTGAAGGAAACTGGCAAGGAAGTTGATGGTTATGAACGGAGAGCAAGAAATACCCGGGAGAGAGAATTGGAGGAACTGAAAAAAAGGGGGGAGGGGGGAGGGGGGGCTGGCAATGATCACTTTTCGAGATCTCCTCGTCTCTTGGTGGGCGTCTCGCGAAGTGTTTTCCATAAGCGATGAGGTCATCGTCTCTAATGGTAGAATGAACGGAGAGGGAAGAGGTGGGGGGATTTTTCTGATGTAGTCATTTGTAATGCCCACATCAATAATATTTATAAAAGACTTCCAGTTTATTGTATATAATCATATCTATTTCGAAAAGGAGTAGTTTTAGATACTTCGAAAAGGGCCGGAGACCATCCAAAAATAACGGTTTTTGTAGATTTTGAAAATGGACGAAGACCGTTATGGCTTTCTCAAAGGACCATCATCCGCAAGAGAAGCAACATTCGAGAGAATTCTTTCCCCAAATGGCTGATCAGCCTCTTTAAAAAGACAAGTTATACGACTGCAGAAATGCAAACGGCCTCTGCGAATTCCACAACCTGTAAGTGAAAGCGAGATTAAATACCAAACCTCTCGGAAAACTGAGTTCTTGTCTTGCCCGCAGTAGTCGATCTGGTATATCTGAAGTCCCCGCAGGGGAGTAGTGCCGTCAGTGCACCTCATGCGGTGCACTGTAGGCATCACTTAACGTTCTTGGTAGCGTGCCTTCGGCAAGCCCTTTCGTTCCTTTTACTGTACATCCTTTCATATTCTCTGTCTTCCATCTTACTTTCCACCCTCTCCTAACACTTGATTCATAGTTCAACTGTTTTGAAGTTTTCCTCCTGTTACACCTTTCAAACATTTTTACTGTCAATTTCCGTATCAGCGCTGAATGGCCTCATAGGTCCCAGCCCATCGCTTGGCCTCTGACCAAAATTCTATAATCTACTCCATTCTCAATCTTCAGCTGAGCGTCATTCTTCACTTTGGAAAAGTACTCGGCAGATGATATATCAAGTATTTTTCTCCTCTGATGCTTCTAAAGCATCCAGGAAGACATCGGCGGCTCTGATGACTATTTCCTTCATCTCGGCTTTTGAGTCTTTTGGTTGGTTATTCTAAAGTCACCTCCCCTTGTGGAACCCCAAACATCCAAAGCAGGCTTGTGATTTTAGCTCTTCAGATTCTGTACTTATCCAGCGTTGATATACTAAGCTGTTTGTGAGGAATCCTGCTTAGGTAATCCTAAGTCTTGTTATTAAGTATCAAGGGACGAGATAGAATTTGCAAAATAGTTATTTTCGAAGTAAATCGCCCTGGCGTCACAAAACCGAAGGTCAGAGGTGAAAATCATATGCGGTTGGGAGATGTCCCAAGTCCCCTTATTAAGTGGTATGAATTTCAAAGTCCTGTCCTTAAAAAAATGGCATTAGCCGGCCGGCCGCCCTAATTCATTAACCGTATGTTGGATACAAATTGATACGTCATTTCGAAATAGAAATTAGAAAGAGAAAAGAGGAAAATGCTATTCACGTGGTCTTACCTTACGTGAAGGTTAGTTCATTGGTATTTTCGGTAAAAACACAGAAATGGCACCTTCGCAAAAGTGCTGATGCTCCAGGCTAAAACATACACACACATACATACGTATATTAGATATATATGTATATATGTGTATATATATATATATATATATATTATATATATATAATATATATAAATAATCTCCCGTAGAACCAGTGCACGTGGAAAATATTGAAAAAGAAATATATTTGGCTAACAAACATGACATGCTTAAATCTACGTAACTTGGTCTGAGTAAGTTTTCTGGATTTTCTGTGAATGTAGTATATAGGTGCGATGTTAATGCTGGATTTATTGATTCTCAGTTTCAGTTGGTCAGTTTCATATTTAGCGAGAATTTGCCTAGCTGAGTACTATAAGAATATCTTAGGGTTTGGACGAAAGATGTGGAAATTCTAATTGTAACGGCGCCCACCTTGGATTTCCGGAAATGAGGTCACATCGAAGCATCCAGGTTCCTCACGGCAGCCCTCACAATCCCTCACACTTGAACTTGAGGATTGATTGGTCAGTGCTTCAGGGCGTTCACTTCCAGAATGTGGAATTTTCACCCCTTATGTACTTCCTGAGCCAATACCTACCACTTTTAAGGAAAGGATTTGTTTTCACTCAGAAGGGCAATCAAGTCTTTTTAACTCACCTGATACTTACGTCATCACATACGCAAAAATGCCATGAAACCACAGGAAAGGAGGGAAGAGAGAGGGGCCTTCAATTTTGGCTGAAGTTTGTGATGTGTATTTTCATTTTGTGTTGTCCATTTCAGTACTCGATATTTCCTTTTTCGGCGGAAGCGTTCCTCTACTTGATCAACTGAAAATGCCCTTGCATGCAGGCAGGTAATTAATTATAGGTACGAGGTCTCTTGATCAACGCCGTCCAAAGATACTGTAGAGTGAACTCTATAGCTGTGGTTTCCAAATTAGGGTCAGCGGACCCCTGGGGCTCCAGGAGAAAGCCCTAGGGTGTCCGCGAAACAATGAAGAAATTAAACTTTTTTCAACTGCAGGAAGGAATTGTGGCTGATTTCACCTATTTTTCTTTGTATTGAATTTAAAGCAATAAAAATATTGAAAATGTTTTATATATTTATTTATACTTCGTGCAGGAATATGCAAATATTAAATGTACTTCGTTGTACTGGGTATCCCGGTATGGTAATGCTAATGATAACTTTTCGATTGGCCGGAGTCCTCGGATGGACTCATCATATCTGGGGGGTCCCTGCTGTGGTCAAGTTTGGAAGCCACTGGTCGACAGTATCTTTGCGCCGTCTGAGAATTATTGTATCTGAACGTCGAAACCCTCGTTCATATATAAGGAAACCTTACAAAAAAAAAAAAAAAAAAAAAAAAAAAAAAAAAAAAAAAAAAAAAAAAAAAAAAAAAAAAAAAAAAAACAGGGAAATGCGATTTGGTCACTTATATGTAAGAGACTTCTCATTGTTTGTAAAATCAGTTTTCAGCCTGTTCGTTGCTTGCTTAATACGGAAATTCCATCGAATTGCGGATAGTCTGTATCAGGATTTCTATGTCATCTATTGATTTATGTTTTTATCATAATTGAATCCCGTACAAGGGAACCTATGAATGAAGCCACAAATATAACCAGAATAATTATGTTGGCGAACGACACGTGCGCGTATAGAGAGAGAGAGAGAGAGAGAGAGAGAGAGAGAGAGAGAGAGAGAGAGAATGGACTCTCCCTCCTATCGTACTGAAAGGGCTGTTCATCAGTGACATGCATCATTAGTCATTAGGTGAAGAGGCCAGAAAATGCACTGGCGAGCAGATGTGACTTTTTCTCTCCAAAGAATTCCTCCCAACCATTTAGACACAATACAAGATTGTCTGAGTGATGCGGCTCTCGGACCCAACAGGAGAAAGAAGAAAGTGAAGATTTATTTGCTGTCTTTATGGCTGGAAGTGTGGGCGTGGAAACCACAAGCCTAAATGCAGATAATTGTTGCCTGAAGTTTAACACATGTTACAAAACCATCTCCAGTGTCACATTATTCTTAGTTGGTAATCGATATGAATCTTGTTAGCTTCAGTAAAGCCAGTTGAGTGTTTGCCCTGAATGGTAGGGAAAAAGGGGTTGGTGGGCTAGGATTTCCGATAAAGAATAAACTTGGGTTTTGAAATATGAGCCCTAAGTACCCCCCTGGTTCAAGGGGGTATGGAGTCTGCAGGAAAAAACTGACCATAACCGATTATGAAACCGGTTTTTGATTAGAGCCAAATCCCACTAGTTATGTCCTGGAATGTTAAGGGTAGGCTCCACTTTGGGGGGTGCCGATCGTAAAAAATATTTGCCAAAAATACACTAATCAAGACAGGCTAATGAAATTTTCAGGCATTATTAGCACTATAATAATGCATATTCCCTGTTGTTATTGCTCGTTTTTTTGTTATTACGTGCTTATTTACTGTTCTATTTTGATAATTTTTTTTGTGCATGTTCCAGGTGGATATACCAACATTGTGTCAGACCGAATTTCTATTCAAGACTGTAGTTTCTCACCAATCACCAAATAACCATCAGTGCGAGGGCCCGGAAATTTCCGTTTTTTCACATTTTTTTTCATAAAATCATTAATTTTCCCTGTAGGATGATAAAAATCACAGGGAATATGCATTATTATAGTGCTAATAATGCCTGAAAATTTCATTAGCCTGTCTTGATTAGTGTATTTTTGGCAAATATGTTTTACGATTTTTTACAATCGGTACCCCCCCAAAAGTGGAGACTACCCACTTCCACTGTCATCTCTGTTCTCAGCTAAAGCCTGAAGCAGAAGGGTATCAAGTATCAAACACCATTTTTATTCTCTCTCTCTCTCTCTCTCTCTCTCTCTCTCTCTCTCTCTCTCTCTCTCTCTCTTATACTTTCAGGCTTTCGAATGTCACGAAGATGAATGGTACAAAAGTTTCATGGCATGTCTTGAATTCATGTGTAAAAGTCACATCTTTCTTTGCTTGCTTCCTCATTACTTAGCTCTCCATATTTTTTCGTTGTTACAAACTTTATTCATAGTGTATTTACAGCTCTTCTTAATTTAATTATTTTCGTTTTCTCACTTGATATTAACGTGTACAGTTTCGTTTTCCTCTTTCGTTTTCATTTCACTTTTATTTTCTCTGGAGATTTTCAATTGAACGCTGGGAAAGGAACTGATCTTTAACGAGAGAATTTGAGGTGGTTTCATCAACTATTCGAGGCTTCAAGAGAAAATAGTTTCGTTCAGCCTTGAGAATATTGCTTCTCAATATAGCCTGAATTGTTGGTCAGAAATGGTTTTTTGTTGGTTAAATCCATTTTGCAGTGTTTGGCGAATCTTTCCTTTATCTACCGCAGATGCATCACACCTCAAAATGGTCTGGTTGTTTACAGTCACTGGGATAAATATTGGCCTTTGATGGAGTTTTGTGTTTGAATCATAAGAAAATTTGATAGATTGATTTTTAGATATATATATATATATATATATATATATATATATATATATATATATATATATATATATATATAGGATAAACATGGTGAAGAAGATTCAGAAGGGTTCAGTATTGATATTTTTAATGAAATGTGTAGGGACCTTTTTCGTCAACTCATCACATTGTACTTTTTTTTTTATTCCTACCTAGATTTCTTTTGTAGAAACGGAACTTATACAGTAATTGGCCTGTTAACTGTTATGAACGTTGAATGCTAGGTTTATAGCCTAGAATCCATCCTTCCAGTGATTTCTAGGTTCTTGAAAGCTAACCTTTCCAACTTTACAATGATTAATTGAGATGCTAACCTTAAAGTGGTATGCTTCTGTGAAGTACGTTTTTCTCTTCACTGGTCTTTTGCAAATCTTATTGTCCCTAAGAGAACGGTGTTGGTAAACGCTTGAGGGCGAGATTTCATAGGTCAGCCCATGAAACAAAAATCCTACTAGAGAAATAACAACCTGCTCTCCACTACCCAAGGGGTCTATTTCGTCAGGAAGGTCTGACGTGCCATCAAAGAACCGCTGTCTCAGTCAAAGTTAAAACCTTCTTCCAACGAAACCTCTTGATGTTCATTAAAGTGTGAGTAGATCTCTGTAGAAACCACAAATGCTGCAGGAGTAAGGAGTTGTTTGTCATATAGTGCACTTCTACCTTCTGGTCACACGGTATAACTTGACAGACCCCATCAGGGCAAAACTTTCAGGATCCCCTCAACAAGAAGCAGAATTTCAGGACGTACAAGCTACAGTGGTCCTTGGATGGGTGATCGACAAGGGACGTCAGACGCATACAGTTTATAAGCCTCAAAATAGTCATCTGTTTGGGGCACGTTCATGAAGCTGGCAACTTCATCCCGCAAACGTAACCCAATAAATAAACCCTGTAGTAAGGTACTGCTGTTAGAGCACCTCGTTTGGTGCACTATAGTCATTATTAAAGGGTGGTTCCTCGTTAGACGAGTGGGTTACGTGCTCGCCTACCGATTCGGTAGTTCCGAGTTCGATTTCCCACTGCATTTTAGTCTTTTATACTGCTTCGATTCCCACTTCCTGTCTTCATTTTGGCTGTCTCCAGCACCTCCAACTGTTACTTCCTAGTGCAACTGTGGGTGTTTCTCGTGGTTCCTCCTTTAGAGCTTTGTACAGTGGTGCTCAACTCTCGTGCGACATGATTCTTTTTGTATCATCCAGATTCTCAGACTCAACGTAACAGTTGCTAAGTAGTTCTTTTTGTTTTATTTCGAATGTCATACACGTCAACAAGTTTACGAATTCACAACAAATACTATTTTCTCTAAGAATATATAGATATGATCTCTTTCATGCACTGCACTGGAATCATTCGTAGTTTACATCAAATGAACTGAATACAGATACTTTTTCACTGGTTAGCTCCTGGCACGGCAACACAAGATTAGTGGGGTTTCCAATGCCAGCATGCACAACTTGCTTCTCGAAGCGTTCATTGCAACTACCTCTACAGCATATGACCGTAGGTCTCATACCTCAACAGCTATAACAAACTTTTAAAATCAGAATTATAAGTTACAAACAGTTTTGATTTGGATTTCGAAGTTTTACGCTATTTTCAAACGGTGTGTATGCTGCGGTAATGATTTATAGGTCTAACAAAAATATCTAAGACTACTGAGATGCAATCTAATTTACTAAGGGTTTATTTTTGGAGATTATCCGTTCATTACTATTAACGTCGTCTAGGCCTATGAAAAAAAAAATAATTGTGGCTAACGAAGACTTATTTTCGTAAATGTCGTGCCGCTTAATTTTGGTGTGTAATTGATTCATTGGATAATTTAAAGTGCGAGAATATACAAATTATCTCATATGCTCTCCCGCCAGAAATGATTAGAATGTGAACGTTAGTGTAATGTATTTTTAGCATGTAAAGAAAATAACACATCTAGGCTTAGGAACAATGTCTAAGCGTTAACAAAGGTATAACTTGCATGGGCAAAAATCTGTTATATGGTAACAAAAAAATTATTTTTTGAAGTGGTAAAGTAAAGAAATATAACACAAATATAAAGTAAATGTTCTTAAGAACATTTCATTGTCCTAACGCAAGTAAAAAAGAAAAATTTAGATTCATGTAGACCTATTTGGATAAATAAATAAATAAAATACTTGAGAGCTTTTACAGTAACACATCATATTTAACTGAAATACATATATTTTTACACCATAATAAGGAAACTATAATACCTAAAGAAATAAGAAATTAATATTTTGTATGAGAGCCTAAATGATCGATTACTCTATTAATCCTGTTGGGCATTGAATCTACTAAATTTTTACATACGTCAGTTCCTCTGAAGGATTCCCACACTGACAAACAGTGGGAAATTAAAGCGTGTTTGGTATTTGGAATACCACCTTCCCTTCCCTTAGTCATGATACCCCATAAATTCTCTATTGGATTTAAGTGGGGAGATTTGGCGGTCCATTCAATACGAACGATTTCTGGATGACTTTTCAACCAATCCTTAACTAATTTACTGTTATGAACAGGCAAGTTGTCCATGGCAATGCAGATGGGCATACGTTCGGGGAGCAGAGTTCTCACAGTAAGGATCAGCACTTCCTCAGCATTTCTCAGCATTTCTACATACTGATACTGATAGCTATCCAGTCTTTCATGAATAGGCACCAGTGCTCCTGGTCCGCAAGACGCCATCCAACCCCAAAGTCCTACTGAAATTCTGCCGCTTCGACGATGTTGTTGAATATGGTTGTCTGCATACCTGAAAGGGGAAATTTTGTTTTAATCTCTCTCTCTCTCTCTCTCTCTCTCTCTCTCTCTCTCTCTCTCTCTCTCTACACACACACACACACACACACACACACACACACATATATATATATATATATATATATATATATATATATATATATATATATATATATATATATATATATATATATATATTATATACACACACACATATATATATATATATATATATATATATATATATATATATATATATATATATATATATATATATATATATATATATATAATATGCCCAAAATAGGCCTACATGCTTAGAGAAATTGATATCAAATTAGGCCTACGATGGACGATTTCTAAATTCATAATGGTAATATTATCATAGGTAATATTATTTTTGACAAAAGACACTAACCGTGGTAGACTATTTTCATCCTTGAAAGTAACAATAGCAGGATTAAAAAATAAATCTAACAATTATTAGTCTATGTTGATAGTCCTATATATCATAACTATGTTAGCTATAAAAAAAAAGGACACTCACATAATCATCAGCATCACCTTGTATTTGGTGAACGCCAGCAATAAAGCCTCCCATGTTGGTCATTGCAGAAGGTTTTTTCATCACAAAAAATGATGTTTTCCCAAAACTGCTTATCGCTGGGAAGATGATGTAGAACAAAGCCAAGTCGGTGCCCCTTGTGAGCTGGCGTTAGAACTGGTTTTCGCGCTGGGATTCTGCACTCAAGCCCTCTTTCTCGCAACCGACGGTATATCGTATGCCTTGATATGTGTAAATCTGTTGCTGGCAGCACTGCGGTTGATGTAGTAATGGGGTGTGACCGAACAAAACCAAATATTTCTTCGTCTTTCTCCTCCGTGGTGCAACGGGGACGACCAGCTCTTCGTTGATTAGTCAGTCCTTGCCCTTCACTGTGCCTTTTCAGCCATCTAAACACTGTCGCTCTGTGTATGCTTAGACGACGAGCAATTTCATTTTTGGAAATGTTTGCTCCATATAATTTAATTATTACATTCCTATCCGATCTTGAAGTCTCTGCTCGCGGTTGTCTAGGTCTAGGACCCAGGTGATTCATGTTCCCGCCACTCCCACTCAAATGGTTGTGTTACGCACAGGCCACACCTACCCGTTGATATCGTGGATGCGTTTGAGTATACTATAAATGAATACTTTTATTAATTAATTAATTTATTTTTTGCTTAGTTTTTCAATGTCGAAGCGTAAAATAATCGAATGGTATTATTATGGTTACAGCTCAGAATATATTACAATATTATGAACACTTTTTCCTTTTTTCTTTTATTTCTATATTTAAAAATTCGTTTGTTGAAAAAAATCTTTTGTCGAACGCATCGACGTTCGTGAACGAAACTTTTGGAAATGTTTCGTCACCGTTTTTTCCTAAATTTGCCTACACGTAATATTTTCTTACAATTTTGATATACATGATATATTTCATTGTTATGAACCATATTGCAGCCTTATTTTATGAAATAATTGCGTTTCCCCATTGAAATAATAGATAAATATGGAGCATGCTAGGTTGCCCGTTAGTGAATTTTGAACGAAATCCTATGAAGTCATGTAGCATGAGATTTCAGCATCACTGTACTTCATTTCCTTGACTTCGTAGATCTGCTTATCTTGCTGTCCAACCATTCCAGCTAACTCCCTCTTTTAGGTCTTAATCGCTGAAGAGCCCCAGTGCTTGGCTTGGTAACCTAAATCTCATAAATCAGTCTTTAAACTGAAAGGTAACAATTTCTGTAGCTGCTTCCTAGAAGAGGAAAAGGGCACCGATGAGTTAATATTCTTTTGATTCGTTACTAAAGTGTTATTTTATTATATATAATTGATTCAAAGATATTTTTAGAACCTTTCAATGGAGTCACTTAACACTTACCTTTCACCGCAGTGTCTACCCACTTCATTAAGAATTGAGATCTGCGTCAAGGTTTTTGAATAAGTTATAATCTTCTTTTGAGTGAGGTATTCCTGGTAATTGGAGTAAGTTAAGCGTCAGAAGAAAGATGCAATACATATCCAATTAGGAGTTAGATAAAATTGAAATATACAAATATGTCCAGAACTACAAATATTAAATCTTGACGTCGGCACTGAAATATTCCCGTGGCCGAGAGGTCGTGTAATGAAGCAGAATGTTTAATATAACGAACTTATATTTATGCATGATGGAAAATGATTGGTATTATGAATGCGTCAGATTTTTAATATTCTTGCTGTCGCAGGAGAGGGTTCTTTTGGCACACGTGAATTTATTTGCTTTAATTACCAATGTACAAAATATATTAGCTTGTACACAAAAAAAAGTTAACGAACCTGGGGAGAATAATGTATTTAAGTTTATCAGTGGAACGACTTTAATTAAAGTCCAGGGCAGATCCTCCAAAATTGACTGACAATAAGGTGTTTGTCGGTCTGTGTGTGTGTGTGTGTCTTTGCGACGCGTTTTCGACATCTGACATCGAGATGGTAAACAACTCCGATATTATTATGGGGAAAGTCTTTCTATTTCAGGTTCTCCATTTGAACTTGATGTCCTTCAATGCTTTCTTTACAATTTTCCCTTTACATCATCTTATTAACTGCTTGACTGGCAATCCACGTCAATACCATCCATTCGACGACTCCGTATTTTCACTTCCTCAGATTTTCAGTTTTCATTGCAGGATGTCCTCTCTCTCTCTCTCTCTCTCTCTCTCTCTCTCTCTCTCTCTCTCTCTCTCTCTCTCTCTCTCTCTCTCTCACCGCAATTTTTCAAAGATCATGATGTCCGTGATGTAAAGGTTAATCCTGTGGCCTATCCCCAAAAAAAAAAATATGGTTGCATCTTGAAGCTACACGGTCTTTTAGATTTCAGACTATTTATCTTCGTAAAAGTTACAATTAATTTTCTGAAGAATCTCTCTCTCTCTCTCTCTCTCTCTCTCTCTCTCTCTCTCTCTCTCTCTCTCTCTCTCTCTCTTCGTCTTCTTCAGACAACAAAACAGTGGTAAATTACTTATCCCTTCAATGCAAAGTCTCTTGAAAGAGAAATTGTTGGTAGTCGCAGTGGAGATACTCGACGAAATATTTTCAGTTCCTTATTAACATTTAAAGAAATAATTCACTTGCCGGTAATGATATATTATTAAGGTGTCAGAGTAATTTGAGAACTGGTGTCAGGCTGTGAAGTGTGACCTAATAAAGTGCTGTGTGTTGTGGCAACGAAGACTGACCAGAGATAATCGCCCTCCCCTCCCACCTTCCCACTTCATGAAATGGACACTCATTAATAGGGGTGATAAAGTACATCACCATATACTTACTCATATATTCCAGTCAAAAGATATTGCTATTTTAACACAGTGCTGAGTTTCACACACCAGGTCATCGCGTGACCTTTTATCTTTATGTCTTCCGACTTTCCTCCCGTTCCAAAATCTTCTTGGTCGGTGACCTTAGGTCGCAACCAGGTCGCAAACTTTGAGAGCGCCACCAAATCCCACCACTGGTCCTGGCACCAACTTTCCAACGTTGAACCAATGGGCATGAGGAAGGGAAAATCATTTTTCCACTTGAACTATAATCGGTCATGGTCACTTTTCTCTCATTATCTAACATCCTCAACATGATGCGTCTGTGAGGGTTTTCTTTAGAGCATTCGCTCATATATCATTCATTATCCTCCGAATGCTTATTTTAGGAATATGAGAATTTAATGCCTTTTTGTGACTACCTGTTAACCATCCCACCGTCATTAGGTCTGTAGTTGGTGATGATTAACCAGGAAAAAATTCTTATTGATGTAAAATTCCTGCTGATCGATAAAATTCTTGTTGACTTTGCCAAAACTGTTTTGCTTTCTCACCGAAAATGAGGATGATATTAGGTAAAAGATTTCAAGTGTGTTTTCTGAGATATGACGAAGTTATTTCCTGTAATTTATTGTTTCACATGTAATTTTAATCTAAAAGAAAGAAAAAAAAACGAACATTTAACACAAAAATAAAAAATATAAAACCGAACATTTAACATCATGAAAAATTTAGCAGAGCTGATGCAAGCCAACTCATTAAACCATGTTAGTTATTTTCCCGAATTGTGTTAGTTTTTGGGATGAAAAATGCTGATTCATTTTTTTTGCGGGGTGGGGGTGGGGAGGTGTGGCTTCTGAGTAAATTTCTTGATAAAGCAGAATTACTACCTTCCATTGGTTCATAGTTAGTATTAAGTCTCGAAGATCAGTCAGGAACTAATCGTTGTGAAATGAATACGTCTCGACATACGTAATGAATCAAGTAATCACAGAGCCAAAGAATCCGATGATTTTGTCTTGTAAAATGTAGTGAGTAATATAAAAATCAAAATACATTCAGATGAAACAATAACTTAATATTTTGGTATATTTCTCTTCTCCTGCATGATTGATTTATGTTTTGCAATGAAATGGGTCAGCATTATACTCCCTAATTTAGTAGTAAAAATATGCGTCATGCTGTGCAATAAGCAGGCAGTTTATATCAACTTTCCGAGATTTTATTTGAGTAATTGTGCCTCGGAACTTCTCAGTTCCAGAGGGCCTTTGTTCTTCACATCGTTAGACTCTGGAACAGCCTTCCAAAGGAAGTCCTAAAATTGGAACTTCTTCAGAAGTTCAAGCGACGGTGCAGTACATTACTGCCCTGATACTCTTCTCCTTGCATTTTGGTACATTCTTATCTATTTATTAATTTATTGATTTAATTTTTTCTATTTTAATAATTGGGGTCTCTTCTTTCTGTATTTCCCTTGATCTCGTCTTACTTCTTCCTAATGAACACCTTGATATTCTTTGGAAGCTTGAATTTCAAGTCATTGGCTCATTGGTTTGCTTGTTCCATATGGATAGGTTTCATCTTGTGAATAATAATAATAATAATAATAATATAATAATAATAATAATAATAATAATAATAATAATAATAATAATAATTAGAAAAATAGAGAAGAACCTTTACAACATTAATGCAGCTGAGGCAGCAATCACTTTTAATAAAACATGTTTAAAAGAGGGTTTACTTCCAGCATACAATAATAATAATAAGTAATAATAATAATAATAATAATAAAATAATAATAGAATAAGAGAAGAACCTTTACAACATTAATGCAGCTGAGGCAGCAATCACTTTTAATAAAACATGTTTTAAAAGAGGGTTTACTTCCAGCATAAATAATAATAATAATAATAATAAGAATAATAATAAAATAAAATAATAAAATTAATAAAATAATAATAATAATAATAATTAATAATAATATGTAGAAAGTTTTCCACAACCAGAAAGAAAATTTTCCTACGATGCCTTCATTCTCTGGAAGGACCAATTAATGACGTTATGTCATATGGGACAGCGTAAGCTTCGTATGTCTGGATCATTTTAAGAGGATTATGATAATTTTTTCGAGAGAGACTTAATAGAGGCGGCGTAATTGCTTTAGTATTTAACGATGAAACGTGAAAATCTGACTGGCTTTCATTCCACGTAATACACATTAAAATTCAGTAGGTTAAAAGATTTAAGTTTTTTAATTCACTCATCGGTGTATAAAAATGGCCTCGTAGTTCAGAGGTTCGGGCATTTGCCTCACTAGTCAGAGGAAGAGGACAAACAGGTTTGCAGGAGGAGGGTGGATGTCTCCCCCACCCTACCCCACCCCCACCCGGGACGGATTAACAGATCTGCTGGCGTGGGTGGCTGTGTCATGTCTCCCCTACTGTCATCCGGGGAGGACAAACAAGGTCCACTGGGATTTTATTATAATAGATTGTTGCATTAGACCACAGAGGCCTTTGCTCACCTTAGCAATTACTGGGTACCTGGTGTGACGTAGACCAAGGAATGCTTTTTTTGTATACGCCACAGACAGGCCAGTTGTGAGAGAGTTTAGCCCTGGGGCTGGATTACCTTTCGACTCTAAAGGTAATCGTAAACGTAATCCAGCCCTAGGGCTAAATCTCTCTCTCTGTCTCTCTCTAAAGTCTAGAGTATTGCCCTGAGTCCCAAGTACAGACGGTACCAGGAGTTAAGTTATGGGAACTGATTGTTGTAAACATTAGATACACACACATGTCTATATATATATATATATATATATATATATATATATATATATATATATAATATATATATATATACATATATATATGTTTATGTATGTATGTATATATCGTATAATTGATGTATATATATATATATATATATATATATATATATATATATATATATTATATTATATATATATGATGTATCTGTTAAAACAGAATTCCATCTAATAAAAGGAGCCCATAAAAACACCAAAATATGTAGAGAGAAATACACAGGTAAGCCAATTTTGGTCACTCCCGCTGATAATCTTCCTTTAATCTTCTTAAGCGTTGGTTGAATGAAAACCTTGTCGATGACATCTGTGTCCCATGCTCCCTTTGAGGTATTCATTACCTGCCTCTCTTTAATCAAGGCCGATTCCATCATTTGACTGGTAAAAATGTTTTGTTATAACAGAATTCCTTCTAATAAACGGAGCCCATAAAAACACCAAAATATATGGAGAGAAATACTATATTTCAGAGACTGCTGTCTCCCTCTTCAGGCAGATGAATGAGAAAAGTTGCAGCAAAGGTGGTATTTATACCAAGAGGTCCATCCACAGGTAAGCCAATTTAGGTCACTCCCGCTGATAATCTTCCTTTAATCTTCTTAAGCGTCGGTTGAATGAAAACCTTGTCGATAAAATCTTTGTCCCATGCTCCCTTTGAGATATTCATTACCTGCCTCTCTTTAATCAAGGCCGATTCCATCATTTGACTCTTGTACTGGCAGTTGCTGCTATAAATTATATGTGACAAATTCCAGTTTATACTATGGTTATGTTCATTTATATGATTGAAAATAGCTGAGTTCTGTTGTCCATACCTAACTGACCGTTTTTGTTGTATTAATCTCTGAGGAAGTGATTTTACTGTAAATCCGATGTAAGATTGGTCACAGTCCAGGCATGTGATTTTGTAAACACCTGTGTCCTTGGGGGATGTCTTTTGTTGGACGTTAATCAGGGATTTGGCTGAGGTATTTGGGTAAGTAAATGCAAAAGGGTTAGATTTTCTGAGGGTTTGGGTCACTGTCTTAATCCTATCCAGGTGTGGAATTTTTATTTTATTGTTGGGTGTGTCTCTGGTATTGTCTTGAGGGGGTCGGTAGAAAATTACGTTTGCTTATGAATTAGTTTAAATTCTTTTTCAAGGAAATCTGGAGAACAAATTTGTAAGGCTCTTAAGAATAGGTTGCTGGCTATGCCTATCTTGATAGGAATGTCATGATAGCTGAAGTAGTGAATGTAGGAAAGTGAGAACGTTGGTTTTCTGTATATGGTAAATTTGTATTCTGTCTTCCCTCTGATTATTAAAACATCAAGAAAAGGAATTTTGTTGTGTGTCTCCCATTCAACTTTAAATTTGATGCTGGGCACTAATGCGTTTAATTTTGAAAAGAATTAATTAAAATTGCCCCATTTATTATCCCAAAATGTTAGAATATCATCTACATATCTCATCCACAGCATGTTTTTGGGTTTTATTGCATTTATTACTGTAGTTTCAAAGTATTCCATGTATAGATTGGTTAAAACAGGACTTAAAGGAATACCCATACTACACCCGAATTTTTGCTTATAGAATGATTCCCCAAATGAAAATACATTATTAGATACACATAATTCAACTAACTTTATTGTTTTGTCTAGCGCCAATGGGAAATGATCTGAATAAGGGGATAACTTTTTCCTCAAAAACTGAAGAACGTCCTGTACTGGTACTTTTGTGAACAGGGAATCTACGTCAAGGCTTAAAAGTTTTAGGTTGCGAAGTGTTATATGTGCTTCTCTGAATTTGTGGCAAAAATCTTCCGAATGTTTAATGTGAGTGGGAGAAAAAGTGCCTAAAAAAGGGGAAAGGAGGCCAGCTAACCATTTAGAAATTTTGTAATTGAAAGCTCCGGCACATGAAACGATGTGTCTGAATGGAAGGTTGTCTTTGTGAGTTTTGGGAATGCCATAAAAGTAGGGTAGTTAAGGATTAATTACTTTAAATTTCTCTAAAACTTCGATGCTGTTTTTGTCTTGGCCAATTAATCTTACTTTCCAAAAAAATTCTTTGGGAACATTTTGGAGGAGATTCTACGTCAGTTTGTTTTAAGTGTTTGTGTCACTAAGGAGTTGGTTGATTTTGTCGAGGAAGAGTCTTTGTCCATGATTACAATTTTGCCGTCTTTGTCGGATCTACTTATTACAATGTCTAACTTTTTTAGCGAGTGGATGGCTATTATAAATCTACGGGGGTCAGGATATTTCTTATCAAGGGCAGTTAAAGCATTTAGTAACACTCCTTTTAAACATATCTCCTCGTGGCTGTAGTTTTTGACTGATATGAATTTATCAAAAGCCACTATAAAGTCTAGGTATGCATAAGTGCAAAAGATAAGCCTAGATTTAAAACTAAATGTTGGTTTACCATAAGGGGGTTGTTCGATAAATTTAAAACTTTGTCTTGTTGCTCAAGGTTATTCCATGTGCTATTGTTTTTCTTAAGTTATTTAACTTGCGTAAAAGTCTGTTGGAATGAGTCGCGCTATTATAGGCAGCAATGTCGGAACTGAATGAAATCAGATACCTGTATATGTGGTCCATAGTGAGGAGGTGATGATTAGATTGAGTTCCATATATCACTCTGCGTACTACAAAAATGTCGTTTTTCGTGTTGGTGATTCTTTCTTCCAGGAAAATCTTGTGTGAGAGAGGGAAGGGGTCCGATTGTAGAGTCCTTCTCCCGATTCCGTAAATTTTTGGAAGTACTTGTTCCTTGAGACATTCTTCTAGAAAGGGTTTTTGATTTTTCAGCCGGTGTAGTCTGATCAGTTGTTTTTCAAACTTGTAAAAAACTGGCTTGACTTCTGGATGTGAGCTAATAAACATGGAAAGGAGGTTGAATTCCATAATGGGCCAAAAATGACTGGTAAAAATGTCCTGTTATAACAGAATTCCCTGTAATAAATGAAGCCCATAAAACACCAAAATATATAGAGAGAAATACTATATTTCAGAGACTGCTGTCTCCCTCTTTATGCAGATGAATGAGAAAAGTTACAGCAAAATTGGTATTTATACCAGAGGTCTATCCACAGGTATATAAGCCAATTTAGCTCACTCCCACTGATAATCTTCCTTTAATCTTCTTAAGTGTCGGTTGAATGAAAACCTTGTCGATGACATATGTGTCCCATGCTCCCTTTGAGATATTCATTACCTGCCTCTCTTTAATCAAGGCCGATTCCATCATTTTACTCTTGTACTGGCAGTTGCTGCTATAAATTATATGTGACAAATTCCAGTTTATACTATGGTTATGTTCATTTATATGATTGAAAATAGCTGAGTTCTGTTGTCCATACCTAACTGACTGTTTGTGCTGTATTAATCTCTGGGGAAGTCATTTTCCTGTAAATCCGATGTAAGATTGGTTACAGTCCAGGCAAGGGATTTCATAAACGCCTGTGTCCTTGGGGGATGTCTTTTGTTGGACGTTAATCAGGGATTTGGCTAAGGTATTTGGGTAAGTAAATGCAAAAGGGTTAGATTTTCTGAGGGTCTGGGTCATTGTCTTAATCCTGTCCAGGTGTGGAATTTTATTTTATTGTTGGGTGTGTCTCTGGTATCGTCTTGAGGGGGTCGGTAGAAAATTATGTTTGCTTTGTGAATTGCTTTCTCAACTGCATTGCCAGATACCTTAAAGACGAAAGTTGCTTATGAATTAGTTTAAATTCTTTTTCAAGGAAATCTGGGGAACAAATTCGTAAGGTTCTTAAGAATAGGTTGTTGATAGGAATGTCATGATAGCTGAAGTAGTGAATGTAGGAAAGTGAGAACGTTGGTTTTCTGTATATGGTAAATTTGTATTCTGTCTTTCCTCTGATTATTAAAACATCAAGAAAAGGAATTTTGTTGTGTGTCTCCCATTCAACTTTAAATTTGATGCTGGGCACTAATGCGTTTAATTTTGAAAAGAATTCTCAAAAATTGCCCCATTTATTACCCCAAAATGTTAGAATATCATCTACACATTTCATCCACAGCATGGTTTTGGGTTTTATTGCATTTATTACTGTAGTTTCAAAGTATTCCATGTACAGATTGGCTAAAACAGGACTTGAAGGAAGACCCATACTACACCCGAATTTTTGCTAACTTTATTGTTTTGTCTAGCGCCAATGGGAAATGATCTGAATAAGGGGATAATTTTTTCCTCAAAAACTGAAGAGCGTCCTGTACTGGTACTTTTGTGAACAGGGAATCTACGTCAAGGCTTAAAAGTTTTAGGTTGTGAAGTGGTATATGTGGTTCTCTGAATTTGTGACAAAAATCTTCTGAATGTTTAATGTGAGTGGGAGAAAAAGTGCCTAAAAAAGGGGAAAGGAGGCCAGCTAACCATTTGGAAATTTTGTAATTGAAAGCTCCGGCACATGAAACGATGTGTCTGAAAGGAAGGTTGTCTTTGTGAGTTTTGGGAATGCCATAAAAGTAGGTTAGTTTAGGATTAATTACTTTAAATTCCTCTAAAGGTTCAATGCTCTTTTTGTCTTGGCCAATTAATCTTACTTTCTGAAATGATTTTTTGGGTACGTTTTGGAGGGGATTCTTCGTCAGTTTGTTGTAAGTGTTTTTGTCGCTAAGGAGTTGGTTGATTTTGTCAAGGTAGAAGTCTTTGTCCACACACAAATGATCGTCTCTTACGACCATTGAATCTAAGACGCCCGAGCGCTACGTCTCATTCAGGCCAAGTAGGAGAAACACCAAGTCTCTCACTCTCTCCCTTCGTACGGGAATCAATGAAGTTGCCGATACTGCCGTAAATGCCATGAGCATCCAAGAATCCTTCTGTTGGGAGGCTGTACTCGGAATAAAGGTCCTTCGGATGCCCCAACATCGAAGAAAACTCCCACTGCCCACTGGTAACTGCTGGACACACCCACACACGCTCGCAAATATGAAAAACAGAAGAAAAACATACAAACCGATGGGAGTGTCCAACAATAATGGTTAACAGGAAACCACCTCCAAAACGATGTGATTAAATAATAAAGTGGAAACCAAAATTAGACATAAGTTAAAAGATATTACAAACTTACGTTAGTAACTGACAACAGAAACCAAAAGCAAAGATAAACGAATTACGTTAATATTAAAAAGGCAAAACTGAACAGGGCCCGTAACATGAACCACTCAATTAATTTTACAGCTCCCCCTCTTAAAGGAATTTTTTCTTTTTTTACAAGGGAAGACATATACTTAATAAATTGATATTACTCAAATGAAACTGACCAAAATATAAAAACCATTCTAAAGCAATAAAATCAACACATTAGGGCCTATTTATGACCTGAATTCAGCATATCAGATAAGTCCAAAATAGAATATATATGCATATCTTTTATATAAGCCTTCTGAATGGAGAAGTAGATTAATTTATTCTATCAAAAGAAAGTTAACTAGATTACCAAACATATAACAACTGTCGTATCATCTTACACAGCCATTGCTGCAAACGAAATATCTAAGTAGCCCTGTTAAATGATGTTGAGGGAGCAAGAAGCCTGAAAAGAAAAGTTTCAATTAAAATTACAATAAACTATGTCAAACCCAATTAGGAAATGACCTGGATAGGGCGCCCGAATCACATTATCCTTCCCAGAGATATGTCTAATATTTAGGTTATATTCCTGTAGGAACAAACTCCAGCGTAATATCCGCTGATTCTTGTCTTTACACCTGTTCAAAAATACTAATGGGTTGTGGTCAGTGTAAATGTCAATTGGATACATAGTCGGATTCAAGCATATGTCAAAATGTTCAACCGCCTCTACCAAACACAAAGCCTCCTTTTCAATAGTCGAGTACTTTCTCTGTGAGGCAAACAACTTCTTCAAAAAATAAGCTACAGGATGAAGGATCCCATCCTCACCCTCCTATAACAAAACAGCACCAATGCCCATGTCACTGGCATCTGTGGCTAAAGAAAAAGACTTATTAAAATCTGGAGACCTCAACACAGGATAACTTGTTAGTAGAGTTTTGAGCTTCTCATAGGCTCCTTGACATACACTATCCCAGGCATATGCTGCATCCTTTTTCAATAAATTTGTTAGTGGGGTGGCTAAATCTGCAAAATTTTTAACAAACCTCCTGTAATACCCGACCATACCGAGGAATTTTCGGACGCCTCTTTTATTTTGATTAACTGGGAACTCTGTAATGGCTTTTACATTCGCCTGTTTTAAAGATACCTTACCCAAACCTACTTCGTGTCCGAGATACACTATTTTTGCTCGGGCAAACTCGCTCTTCTTCAAGTTTATAACTAAACCAGCTTTCTTCAACTCTTCGAAGAGAGCTCTAACACGCCTCATGTGTGTGTCCCAGTCGTCGCTGTAAATAACCACGTTGTCAATATAAACGACACAACCTTCAACCTTACTGGTGACCAAGATCATTAGCCGCTGGAACGTGGCGGCTGCGTTTTACATGCCGATCGGCATTACCTTACATTCATACAAACCGTCCCCAGTTACAAATGCTGATACTTCTTGAGCTCGTGGGGTTAAACCTGCCTGCCAACACCCTTTCAATAAGTCGAATTTACTGATATACTTGGCAGAACTGATTCGAGAGGCTATTAACTTTATTGGATTTTTCAAACGATCAGAATCAAAGTTTTCTATCACTACATCTAAATCTACAGGGATGTCCACTACAGCTACAGGCTCTACTCTACCTTCTCTATCTATAAATGGTTTTAGCATATTCACATGGCAAATTTGAGTTTTCCTCCTCCTCTGAGGAGTGTCTAAAACGCAATTCACTACGCTTAATTTTTTCACAACCTTCCATGGGCCCGAAAATTGGGCCTTTGACATATTCCCTGGGAGGGGAAGAAGGACCAAAACCATATCACCAACCTCAAACGAACGTGACTTGGTGCCGAAGATGTATTGAAATCTCATTCGAGATTGGCTGGCCACCAAATTATTTTTAGCAAACTCCCAAGCACTTCGTAATTTCTCCTGTAAATTGGATAAATAGTCAATAACATTAATTTCATTATTATCATTAATTTCTAAATGTTCCCTCACCACATCGAGGGGGCCACACACATTATGCCCAAACACTAACTGAAATGGGGAAAAATCTAGAGAATCACTGAGCACGGACCTAATAGCAAAAAGTGCATACGGGATCTCTTTGTCCCACTCAGTACCATATTCTTGACAGAACTTTTTTAACACCGATTTTAACGTTTGGTGAAGACGTTCTATCTGACCTTGACTCTCGGGGTGGTAAGGCGAAGAAGTAATATGTTTTACTTCGAGCTCAGACATTTTCTTTTTAAAAATCCTACTTGTGAAATTCGTTCCACAATCGCTCTGTAAGACCTTAGGGATACCGAATTTAGTGAAGAAGTTTATCAAGGCCTCCACTACCTTTTCTGCCTTCACACTCCTCAGCGGGATAGCTTCAGGGTACCTGGACATCCTATCTACTATTGTTAGTAAATACTCACATCCTCCACGGGTCCGTGGAAAGGGCCTGACTACATCTACAATTACTTCCCTGAAAGGTTCTCCCACTGAAGGAATGGGAATAAGTGGCGCTTTCGGTATTTTCCGATTAGGTTTGCCTACCAGCTGGCACACCTGACATGACAACACAAATCTCTTCACATCGCGGCGCATACCTGGCCAAAAATATAACTCTGCTAATTTCTGGAAGCACTTGCGTACCCCAAATCTCCTGACATACTGCTCTCATGAGCCAAACTTAATAACTTTTCCCTATCCCTTTCGGGAACCAATAACTGCCTTTTAACTTTACCTTATCGGCAGGAACCTCCCTGGCTCGACTGACCCGATATAATAAATTATTGATTCTGCAAAAGAAGGGTTTAGTAATATTGTCAAAATCAGGTAAGTCATCATCAGTGTGAAATTCTCGATTCTGAGCCTGTCTGAAGGCCTCAGAATCCTAATCTACATATTGTAAATTCAAATCATCCCCACTCTCCGCTTCCATAACACGTTGGTTGCTTATCTCATCTAAATTAATATTATAATTTTCTACCTCTTTGGCGCGAGAACACGTCGTTACACCAATAGGTTTTATATTACAAGTACCTGAAAGAGAGGTTAAGGTTAATATTGGGTAGGGACATATTTCCTTCCTCAAAGCCAGATCATTAGCATACTGGCAATCAATACCAGGGACAGGCAAACTGTCTACAACGGCCAACCTCACCTGCCCTTAAAACTTCTAGTCTTCAAAAAGAATGTCTCGATTGGGTAGGAATTCACTGTATTCGGGAAGACCCCCAACACGACTAATTCATTATTCAAATATACATGACTGAGCTGCCCCAGTATCTCTCAAGATACTAATTTTCTTACCTTGACCACTTGGAGGACCTGAAAACAGATTGCCATTGAATGTATATATGGAAAATATCATTCATTGATTACCATTAGTATTATCATGGTTATTATTTCTATTATTACTATCAGGGACATCTTCGGGGAACTCGACCTTTTTACTGACAGTTTTGTTAACTACCATCACTGGTAGATTATTTCCTCGATTCAGGTAGTTTCTCATGGCGTTACAGTTTGCCTTGACATGACCTCTTCTGTTGCACCAGAAGCAATGCACCTCTCTCCCCCGATTAACAGGACGATTGTTATTGTTTTGGAAAACCTGGTTTCTGTAAACATAATTATTCTTACAAAAATTATTACTACCCTGAGGACTACTTATACTACTGCTACTACTACGATTATATCCTAGATTAACCTCATTCTTCTTTGAATCTTTTCTATTACCGGAGTTAGAATGTACCCAACTGTTACCACAATCACCTAATTTATTAGAGGTCGTCAGTTTACCCTCCTGATGATGAGTCAGTACATACTTATCGGCGGCTATTGCCACCTCCTGTAACACGTCTAATTTGAGTTCCTCCAAATGAGTTTGAAGGTCCCGAGATAAAGACAGTTTAAATTCTTCGACCAACATGAGCTCCCTCAACTTGTCGAAATCTGTAACCTCTCGGGACTTGAGCCAGTCATCGAAATACTGCTCCTTCTTCCAGGCAAATTCCACAAAGGTAAGATCATGGGTTTTCCTGAAATTTCTGAATTTTTGGCCTCAGGCACTAAATTGAGTATGATTGCCTTAACAGTGTCATAATCTGCAGATAACTTCATTCAGCCCATTATATACTCTCTGGGCCTTACCCTTAAATCTGCACTAGATCAAAGTGGTCTACATATCCACAGGCCATTCTAATTTCCGGGCGACCTGTTCAAATGAACTGAAAAACTCAGACACACTCGCCTCGTCAAAATTGGGGACTAATTTTAATACCCCCAGCAAGTTAAACTTACCTTTCTCATTGGGCCCTTCTGGAGAATTAACACTACTACCTTCTTTTGATTTTAACTCCAACTTTAGTTGCGAAACCTTTACCTCGTGGGCCTTTTGCTCAATTTCGTGTATCCTTTCTCTCTCTCTCTCTGTAGCCTGAAATTGGAGAGCCTGATACTCGAGCTCCCTAATTTTAACTTGGTTCCTCAACACCAAGAGCTTTGCCTCTGCAAACTCTTCATGATTATTCATTCCACTCTGGTCCTGCTTATCCACAGATACATTTTTCCTAGCTAGAGCTACTTTCTTGTACTCTTTCACAGCAGCCAATACTTGTTATTCTTAAATCAAGCAACTCAGCAACCTGCCACAATTAGTCCCTTTTTAACTCAAAGATCTGATCCTCCCAATCTGGTCTCTCCAAAAGGTCTCCTAAAGAGATTTCAACAGACATTTTTAAGAGGGAAAAATTTATGAAGCCAAAATATTAACTAAGCAGTACCCATATACACCCTGTCACCTCCCTGTTAAACAACCAAGCCACTATACCGTCCCACAAAGGTGGATCCCAAGGCAAGGTCGCCAAATATGTAACGACTCACATTACCAGTTCTTTCAAAACATCCACCTTGAAACTATCACCTCCTATTTAAGTGGAGAGGTGGCCTATGGAACAGCAAAAATGAAACTCAAATGTTAACAGGAAGGATAAAAATAAACTATGTGTATAACCATAAATAAATTTATTTATTTACAAAAGGGTACCACTATAATTGTGCAATCACCTGAAAAGGAAAGGACCACACACCTTACAAACAATAAACACAATCTCCTAGCTAACGATCATACCAACAGGAGAGAAAGCTATAGGGGAAGGTGTGAATCCACAAACATACTAAGACGACAAATTACCACAAACACACGACAGGAAAGGGTACTGAGAGAAAGAATCCTTAAAACTAACTAAATACAATAATGCCCTACACCTAACAACAAACCACAAATACACACTTTCGTCATCATAAATAAATAACGAAGACTGGCGATCCAATAATTAACACGTTGATACTGTAGACCAGCGATGAAATACTTCCATAACCCTATGGGTCACACAAGTTGGGTCAAACTTTCCTGGACTGACACGTCAGCAATAGCCCACCAACACGACATTGATCACGAGGCTAATAATAAAGAAATATGTTAATGGTGGCTTACACTTCTCCGCAGCTGAAGCGCCAGATGACGACCTCAAGGATACATTGGAACAGAGAGAGGCAAAGGCAGTGCAACGCCACACACAAATGATCGTCTCTTACGACCATTGAATCCAAGACGTCTGAGTGCTATGTGTCATTCAGGCCAAGTAGGAGAAACACCTTGTATCTCTCTCACTTCACACAGGAGTCAATAAAGTTGCAATACTGCCGTAAATGCCTTGAGCATCCAAGAATCCTTCTGTCGGGAGGCCGTACACAGATTAAAGGTCCTTCAGATGCCCCGACATCGAAGAAACTCCCACTGCCCACTGGTAACTGCTGGACACACTCACACACGCTCGCAAATATGGTTAACAATAATGGTTAACAGCAAACCGCCTCCTAAACGAGCTGATTAAATAATAAAATGGAAACCAAAAATAAACAAAAGTCAACAAAGTTACGTTAATAACTGACAACAGAAACCAAAAGCAAAGATAAACGAATTACGTTGATATTGAAAATGCAAAACTGAAAAGGGCCCATTATGAACCAGTATATACCAGTTGCTGATGTGAGGTGCGACGGGAGTGCACAAAAGACATAGGTGGCCGAGCCATGTTATAAAGGGTGTGGTAATGAATTGTTAATCTCAGATTTTCTGGTTAGAGACAGGCACTTAGTGAGAAACGCTAGGCTCCTTGAAGAATGCTAAAATGTAAAACAGACAGGAATGTTGACCAATGCTATCTGATGCAGGCGACACCTCAGAGATCACATGCTTGGGACCCATCGTTGCTAGGCGCTCTGCAGGGCTTGTCTGCATGTGTGTTCGTAGCGTATGATGTATGGGCTTGATGATAGGTGATGAAAAGAAAAGAGGACACTCTTTGATTGCTTGTATCAGTGTACAGAACACACCTGGAAGAGGTTTGAGAACGCCCATTAGATAAGGTAACATAAGATAAGACTTTGAAAAAGTTAACCTTTGAAGTGAAAAGAGAAAGAGAAGTGTGGTGCGTACACATTCATTTTGATTAACTTTCACATGTGGAGTGGTGTAATAAATATGTCTTTATTTCAGATGGGTTCAATGGCACCGTATAAGAGAATTGGTTCTCTAAGACTTAATTAACTATTAAAAATGGGGTACTTACTTAAACCTGGTTCAGGAGAGGAAAATGACAGTTTACGGTTTTTTTGGGGGGTTAGACTTTATTCATTTAATTCCACTTTAATGTATTCATTATGTTTCATGTTAATGTTAGCTAATTTGGGAAATAAAAAGTATATTTTTGTATCTACAAGGGTTTATTAGCATAGTCTTCCATTTCAGTTTCAGCCACAGATCGAGGGTAAGCAGTTGCTTGTTAGCAGTTTCTTTCATTTGTCTAAACGAGTACCATTAAGTTCTAAAAACTCTTTTAAGATATATATATATATATATAATATATATATATATATATATATATATATATATATATATATATATATATAAAATCCTTATTTGAGTTTGGTGCATGGTTACTGTGGCTCAGCAGAGAGTGAGTTAAAATTATTTTCAGATTTCATTTTCGATATGAGAATTGAAATATCATATATCCCCATTCACTTACCTTCCTTTATTGAATTTCTACTTTCTATTATTCTGGCCCCTTTTTCCCATTATCTCATTTAAATATACTCTGGCCAGCTCATCAATGACTGACATCTCAATCTACTAGCTAATTCCATGTTTCCCCTGATGATCCAGACGCTTTTTCCCATTTCCATCATCCCAAGGTCACCAAATAACCTTGCCATAGTTCTATTGGTCACTGTGTCACTATAAGTACAACTCCGTTCACATTCTTCACACAGTATTTAAAAATACTCCTCCTACCATTCTGCAACTTCTCTTTTTGTCAACAGTTTCCATTTTCTATTCAAACAGAACTCGGTCTTCTTGACATATTTTTTATTGTTCCTAATTCCTCTCACTAACTGGATATCATTATCTTCCGTCGGCTGTGTTAAGATTCTGATTATATTCATACAAAATTATCACTGTTCTTGCCTACTACTACCTGTATACCTTTCTAATCTCACCTCTGTACGGTTGCTCACATCCAAGGATTATGGAGTTCCAGATTTTTAGTGTCCTCCCCTGATCCCAACTCCTTAACGAGGTCGGGGGATAGGGGGAGGGGGTTGTGGGAGCTTAGGAATCGACTTCAGGGCGTGAACACTTCTTTACGCCAACTCTGCTGTGGATTCATCTGAGCATTGGGACCTATAACTCCTTTACGCCTCCTCCTCTTCCCATAAAATTTCCCCTTCTCTTCTTCCTCTTTTATATTTGCTTACTCGGGGAGTAAGCCTACGAACTACTTTGTTTTTGTTCCTGTTTTGGGATGGTAGAAAAGGACTGTGGAAGAGCCTAAAAACGTCTGAAAAGGGTGTGCTGTGATAAAATATAGCGTATTCATTTTAATTTTCGTTGGTGAAACAAGGATTTATTTGAGCGTGGATTATAGCAGGCTTTAATTTACGTTAAGTCAGTAATATAATGTAAACAACGGATGCGTTAGGAGAAAATCTTGCCTGCTTTCCAGTAAGCTGGAGGTCAGATCACTCCTTGTTCATTCATCGTTTAGTCCCAGTGCTTAGCCTATGGCCTAGACCTGGTATTCCATTGCATTTTAATCCTCGGTCCAGCCCTATGAGAGCCGTTAATCAGCGCAGTGCAGTAGGCTGGTTAAACTATTGTATTAGTAGTAATAATCAATAATAATTATAATCAAGATTCTGTGTTCCTCTCTTATGGGGTGAATCATGATCAGTTCCTGATGCAGTGTGGGGTCTGCGGTGGGAGGTTGAACCAATATTCTTTGGTAGCTTGAACTTTAAGTCAATGGCTCCTGTGTTCTTGTTGCATATGAATAGGTCTCATCTTCTGAAATGATAATAATAATAATAGTATTAGTATGTGTCTGAAAATGGAGAAACCACTCCACAGTTATGTATATGTAAATGCATTTAAAGATAAATATACAGTAAGCTTTCAAGGAAGCTGTTCGATTTCCGAAAGCTTCCTGTATAGATTTATCATGAAAAATATGTACATATATATAACTGTGGATTTGCTTCTCCAATAAGTTAATAATAATAATAAGTGCAATCCTCCTGGTTGTTGACTATTTTCAGTGCCGAAGTGCAAATTGCTACTGGTTTTCGTCAGTCTCTCCACTATTAGTAAAAGTGTGGGTAGTGGATTTCAACCTCTTTCTTCGAGTGCCCTCTTTGTCGAGTTGTCTTGAAGTTCATTGTTAGTTAAGAGTTGCACGGGTGAGCGGGGAATTTTCTGTTGTTGGTTGAAAGTTTTCCGGTTTGGGCTTTTACTGGACTACTGCATTTTTCATTCGGTATTCGGGCATCTTGCAACATTGCAGGGTTTCAATATTCCAATATGAAGAACAGTGTCTGTATGAATAATTCAATTCGTGTGCTTTTGAGAGAAATATGAGGATTGGACAAAGCTGTTGAAGTGATGTCTGTTATCCTGATTTGATGTTTTGCTTTTGTAAGGATATGTTCTTTATCATATAGTGAGGCACAACTCATATATATGTTCTTTAGTACATTGTAAGGCCCAATTTGAACACATGTCCTTTAGCATATAGTAAGGCACAATTTGAACACATGTTCTTTAGCATATAGTAAGCCACAACTCACATGTTCTTTAGCGTATAGTAAGGTACAACTCACATATGTTCTTTAGCATATAGTAAGACATAACTAACACATGTTCTTTAGCATATAGTAGCTAAGGCACAACTTAAACACATGTTCTCTAGCATATAGAAAGTCACAAATCACACAATGTTCTTCAGCATATAGTAAGGCACTAATCACACAGTGTTCTTGAGCATATAGTAAGGCACAACTTAAACACAAGTTCTTTAGCATATAGTAAAGCACAACTCACACGAAAATTGCACTTTTGAATGTTCTTGGATTAAAGCTCTTATTATGTCATCTTGCAAATATGAAATGTTTATCAAGACCTATCCTTCGTGTCTGTGAAAGTTAACCAAGAGAAGTTCATTTAGAAAATGTCTGTGAAACGATCATTTATTGAAGCAGTTCCAGAGGCTTACGAAACGCACAAATCTAACACTGAAAATGTCGCAAGATAATAAAATGAGTGTAATATCGACATTTTGCCGACTGCAGTTTTGTTTGTGGCTCCCTCCGGCCCTGTGTAATCAAAGAACAAAAATGCAATTTAATCTTGTTATTCGTGTTTTTTCCCTCTTCTTCTTCTTCTTCTTCTTCTTCTTCTTCTTCTTCTTTTCTGTTTTTCTCTGCAATAGGAAGGGTTAAAGCTGACGTGCAAGTTGCGCTCTCTATGTCGTGATGAGGATGAGGAAGGGAATCTGCCGCTTTCGCGTCTGTCCTTTTAACTGGGAGCGCCTAATCCCACACACCACAATAAAAGCTCGATCAGCATCAGGTCTTTTCTTTAGCTTCTACCCCACCCCTTCCCATCCTCCCCCTCCACCTTTCCTCCTCTTAAACTCTCTTCCCATCCCCTCCCCAGTCCCCCACCTTTCCTCCTCTTAACCTCTCCTCCCAAACCCCCATATCCCCCTGCCTACTCCTCCTCCATCTCACACCTCTTTGTAGTTCTCTCCTCTCGACATTCCTTATCTCTTCTCCTTGCTTCCTCCTTTCCCTCGTCAACTCTGTTCTATCTTTATTTCGCCTTCCGCTGAATGTAGTTGTAGCCAAGGTCTAACGTTGCAAGTTTCAACTTCATTCGAATGCGGAGGTATTTGCCGTTTATACCCTCGAATGCCCAACTTTGCATTTGCATCGCCATCGATTCCCCCTCCATGTGGGACCACCTTGACGCAGTGAGGGGGCTCTTGAACCCCAGGAATTAGTTCCCGGGTTTGAGTCCAAGAGCCCCACATATTATTATGTATTTATTTGGAGTAATATTGTGGAATTCCCACTTTTTGTAAAATTTATTGGACCTGACAACCCAGGAATTAGTTCCCGGATTTGAGACCAAGAGCTCCACATATTATGTATTTCTTTGGAGTAATATCGTGGAATTTTTCACTTTTTGTAAAGTTTATCGGACCAAACAAATAGGAAAAGATATTATCATATCTGGGAAATGGGTTTATATCCGAAGCCAAATAGTGGGAACTGCGGTGGGACTATCAACTGCCCGATAATGTTCGATGCCGTTGGCCGTTTCAAGTTCGGATGCTGTATAGATATATAAGAGTTATAGAATGATTTTGCTCCATTACCGTTCAGTTGTCGGCTCCGCATATATGGTGGAAGTCTGGGGCAATTTCCATGCTAATTTACATGAGGAGATAAAAGACCGTAATAACTCATTTATCTCGTGAGCGTGACAGGGTTCCAAGGTCTAAAGGTTCATTGCTGGGTAAGTGATGCATAATTCACATCTGTCTAGGTGTAGTAGTGTATAATAGATTGTAGCTCCTGCATTATGGAAGTCGAGCCTAATTCATGTTTCTCTCTCGTGGTTTTAACTGTATATTAAAAGCCCGAGTGGAAATCGTATCAGAATTATGAGAAGGAGTAGGGGTCTAAAACTTATATCTTTTCTTATTATGAAAATTATAAGAATGATTTATGAATGAGTGCATGTGCATGATGAGTACGTATCTAAAACATGTACGTATCCATGATAAGTACGTATATCAAACATGTACGTATCCATGATGATTACGTATTTAAAATGTGTACGCATCTTTGACGAGTACGTATCTAAAACTTGTACGTATCCTTTAAACAGAAGGTGAGACTGGGAGAAGTTTGAAAAACCACGAAGGTGTTTCAGCCAAAGTATTGATGGCTTATTCATGGGATGATTCAATTTATTTACTTGAAAAAAGTTCATCATCATCATCATTTTTAGTTCCAGACTTCATGAAATTAATTAGGTACAGATGCATGAATGTAGGTTGACACTTTTGATAATGCAAATATTCGCACAGGAATGTTCTTTTCCACAGGACAACGTCAACATAAATTGTAATATTTTTGTTTATGGAAACGTTTCGTGTTTTGCATTATTTTTAAATTTTGAGAATATGTCAACATAAATCTTAAAACCATCGAAATGTTCAGATGATGATTATTCACGTTCTTTGTCAGATGTTTAATTTCTTCGGCTTTCCGTACCATCAGTTGTTATTTCTTGTATCTGCTTGTCTGTATCGATGTCAGTTTGTGTATTAATTACTGGTCTTGTTTAGTTTTTGTGTGTGTGTTTTTGTGTATAGAAACCTGTTTGCCTGTTCATATGGTTGTATGTATATTTTTTCTATATTTTTCTTATTTTTATTTATTTTTGGTCTGGTTTAGCTTTTGGTAACAAGGCAGTAAGTAGTGTTTTTTTTTTTTTTTGTTTTTTTTTTTTTTCTTATAGAGATCAGTTTGCCTGCCCATGTCAGGTCTTCTTCCAGTATTGTTAGCAAGGCAGTAAGGAGTATGGTTGTTTGTGTATATTTTCATTTTATTTTTTATTTATAGATTTTTTTTTTTTTTTTTGGGGGGGGGGTGGTGTTGCTCTCCAAACAGTTGTCCAACTCCCACAATGTATTGGATATTTCGAAGGGGAAACGTGCTGGGGATTCCCCTTAGAGTTCTCGGCTTTCAATTCTGCGTCTCCTCCTCCACTTTCCCTTAAACTTCTCCATATTTTTATTTCTTTGTATTTCTCTCTTTTCTCCACATTCTATTTTTGTGGACGTGGCCCCGCGCCGCCTTTCCGACCATTAGGTTTGTTTCTACGTCTTGCAGGTATTTCCATTTTCCCGGAGATGTTTTTGGTCTCGACCTTCGTTTCCTCGACAGGGAAAGTTTCAGCCAATACCTCCCTCCGCCGTTCGTTGCATAACGCTCCTCTCTCGATAAATACGCCGGAACTTTCCCTTTCCCTATATTTTTCCTTTACACAAATTACCCAGTTACTGAAGTGCTTCTAATGGACTGAAATTTTTATTCTTCTCTCTCTCTCTTCTCTTTCTCTCTTTCCTATTGTCTTTCTTAAAGAGTTCGCAGATTTCTGTATTTTTATTTTTTCTGAATCGCGAACTTGTCGTCAGCTTCGTCAATGTTTGATATTATTATGAAAAAGACATTGATCATGGCTTACATATGCTATTCTCAATTTTAAATTAACCTGTGAACTGATCTACCAAGTAAAGCTACGGGTGACCCAGAAGGTAATACTTAAAATATAAATATACTCATTACGAAAAAAACTCTTCGCACATATAAGAAATCAGAAAAAAATAGTTTATTCTTCCCAGAATTTGTAAGGGTCATCGTTAAAACAATGAAATAGGGGAGGGGAAGTGTTTTCTATCGGACCCTTTTAAGTGAGTATGTTTCATTTCGTAATTGTTAATGAGGGTATGGGTTTAATTATATATATATATATAATATATATATATAATATATATATTATATATATATATATATATATATAAATATATATATATATTATATATATATATATATATCTATATAATGGCTGTGAAATATTTCCTGTTTATATTGAAATCCATGTAAGGAAGGAAGCCCATGGAAACAGTGTCTCCGAAATACTGCCATAACTTTCTACCATTTTGGTGTTTTTAAGGCGTCCTCTCTCTCTCTCATATATATATATATATATATATATATATATATATATATATATATATATGTATATGTGTGTGTGTGTCATTTACGCAAGCGTTCGTGGCATTAATACAATCAATAACAGTCATTATTCCCGGATACTTGACAATAAGGCTTGTTAGTCCTAGAATGCTTGTAACTTTTCTTGAGTTAATATCTCCGCTAGACACCATCAGTTTTTATTGAGGTCCTGTTAATATATGTATCTATGATATATAATATATATATATATATATATCTATATATATATATATATATATATATATATAATATTACAGCCTTGACAGGTGAAGGTGAGAAATTATTGATACGATCAGCTGAAGGAGTTTGTGACCTTTCTGTAGAGGGGCGTGTTCAAGTGGAGGTTTCTGAGAACTGAAAGTAAGGCCTTTGAAATAATGATGTTAGTATGGATGGTGACTGAATAAAAAATTATTATTATTATTTATTATTATTTAGTTATTTATTTATTTTTATTTATTATTATTTATTAGTTCTTATTGATTTATTATTATGCAAAAAGAAACCCACAAATTCACTTTGTAACTTGTTTGAGCTTCTAAGTATTTACATTTAGGAAGTAAACAAGTTTACAAAGTGAATTTGTGGGTTTCTTTTTCAATCTTCAGAAGAAAACTGAAAGAAGTTTTTGTTTGGATTATTATTATTATTAAGCTGTTTAATCATTTACATTCCTTGGTTCGCCTAGGGCTGGCCAGATGATTTTTAAGAAATTAAAACGAGAGGAAGTGATAGAAGTTGAACAGGTAGGTGATAACAGACAGAAGGGAAGAAGCTGAACAGGGAGGTGATAGTAGACAGAAGGGAAAAGGATGGGAAATAAATAACAATTAGACAGTGCTTTCTGTGTCTGAAATTGGCGTTGCAAAGAACTCACATTCTTGTCTACAGTAAGTAAAGGGTGCTATAGTAGATTCACAACAACCGTGCATCTGATGTCTAGTAGATTCACAACAACCGTGCATCTGATGTCTAGGTCAGTCCCTCACGACGCTCCTGATTGGCTGTTGATGAACCAATCACAGGGCTGGAGACTGTCTGTCTCTTTCGAGAGTTCACATAGGCAGGATGTATGTTCCACCTCTCGTGAGGGATAAGTCTTTCAAAAGTATCCCTCAGGAGAGGTGGAACGTACATCCTGCCTATGTGAACTCTCTCGAGAGAGACTGAGAGTTTCTAGTCCTGTGGTTGGCTTATCAACAGCCAATCAGGGGCGTCGTAAGGGTCTGGCCTAGACATCAAATGCACGGTTGATGTGATTCTACTATAGTAAGGTAGTAGAGGTACTGGAAGGGTAAGAATAATAAAGGAAACGGTGTACATTTGGTGAATGGGAGCAACTGATAAAACAGTCATTCGCTTAGCATATTAGATAGAATGAAATTTCATTTAGTAATAAAACAGAGTTAGCATAAGTATGCCATAAAATGTTGAGGGTTTGTAGAGGTTAGATCAGAGGGATTTTGAGTTCGTATCGTCGAAGAAAATTGGCAGAAGTGGTTGGTCAAGAGATTTATGAGTCTGAATTCAAAATGACAATAAATCGTAAATTTTATGTTATGATTTTGTTTTAATAGTATGTTATGTATGGATACCTGTGTTCATTTTATCTTGTTTGATTTCCAAGTACATCTTTCTTTAACTTGCTTGCTTTGAAGACATCTTTCTTAACTTTTTTATTTAATCTACCTTTCTCTTTATTTTTATTAATACTTCAGGCGTAATTCTCCCCGTTTTCTTGCTCGTTTAGGGAAGTTATATATATATATATATATATATATATATATATATATATATATATATATAATATATATATATATATATATATATATATATATATATATATATATACATATATATATATATATACATGTATATATATATATATATATATATATATATATATATAGTATATATATATATCTATCGATATATATATATATATATATATATATATATATATATATCTATAGATATATATATATATATATATATATATATATATATATATATATATATATATATATATATCTATAGATATATATATATATATATATATATATATATATTATATATATATATATATATATATATACACACACACACAACTACTGTATGATTACATATTTCTATATAAATATATATTTCTGCCTAAATGCTATTACGACACAAAATCCCGGGTCTCAAACAAAGCCGCTACATTGAAGAAATAGGCAAAGAAATCATTGCGATAGAATATAGAATATGAAAGGGATGAACAATAATCTTCCAGCTTTTCATCGAACGAAGTCTTCGGAAGGTATGTTATTTTGCAAGGGAGTAAAACAGAGCCGACATTACGTCTGTATCGCCAATCGCGAGGGATCATTAGGCAGATAGTCTCGTTCTGTGTATACGTTTAGATCGCTGCGTGGGGCCAAATCCCTTTAATTGCCAAATGCACAAAGAGAGAGAGAGAGAGAGAGAGGCTCTTCTGAGGTCATTAGAGTTCCTGTTAAGTGGACGATACAAGACGGATACGAGAGTGACTGTTTAAAGAAGAGGGGGAAGGAAGTGCCGTATAAAATTGGGTGCTGTTGGTGTGTTTGTGTGCGTGAAAATGTGAGAGAGAGAGAGAGAGAGAGAGAGAGAGAGAGAGAGAGAGAGAGAGAGTGCAGACTCAAGGCGCCTTCAAGAGAGAAATCTGATACAGAATGAACGCTCCTTCCTCTCCTTCCCTATCAGTATAACTATCCCTCATATATTTTATTCCCAGACTTCCCTGATGTCCTTAGCCATCGCATTTCTCAATGCTTAAACGGTGGACCCCTTTTGTTGTCGTTCCTTATTTCCTGAAACCGTCTGTAAGACGGTTGGGAAACGGTTCGGCTTGAAATATGGTCGGTGTTTCCTATATAGATATTTTTCTTCAATCCTGCTGCTGCCTTGTTTATAAATAGCCGATTCCCGTATTCTTCTCGTCTAATGGGTCCCCCTTCTTTTTTTGTTATGTTTTAATTGATTAATGTTCTTAAATTTCCTCGTCATTTTAAGTCTCCATAGAATATTAATGCTTAGACATTTCTGGTTTATGGTGAGTTGAGTCGTTATTCTTATAATTTTGTGTGTATTTATATATATATATATGTGTGTGTGTATGTATGCATGAATATAATATATATATATATATATATATATATATATATATATATATATATATATATATATATGTATATATTATATATATATATATAATATATATAGTATATATATATATATATATATATATATATATATATATATATAGTATATATATATTCATATATATATGCATATATATATATATATATATATATATATAGAATGGTATGTATGTATGTATATATGTATAATTTTGTATATATATATATATAATATATATATATATATATATATATATATATATATGACATATATATATATATATATGTGTGTGTGTGTGTGTGTCTGTATGCATGAAATATAATAATATATATATATATATATATATATAATATATATATATATATATATATATATATATACATATATAAAGGTTTTTGCCACTAAGGAAAAAAATGAATCTGGCGGGGCACTCGCTGTCACCATTGAGGAGAAGTCCTAGGTTGGTTTTCTTTGTGTAGACAGAAGTACGGAGGCCGTCTTCCTTCTTACTCACAAGGACGTCGAGGAAGGGGAGCCGATCGTCGGTGCTGTATTCAACCGTGAAATTCAGCACGCTGCACTGCTGGAATGCCTGATGGAGGGCTTCTACCACATTCTCGGCGTCGACTTGAACAAAGATGTCGTCGACTGAAGGAGAAAGAGAACATCACGGTGCGACGCGCGGCAAGACGGCAGCCTTCGTCTTGATTGACACTGCTGAATACCACGAGAAGCTGGATGCCATTTTGTCCAACGAGAGCAAGTTCGAGCGCCTGACAAGAAACCCGACAGACGACATCAAGAGGGAGGCCAACGGGGTCATCAGTGTAGTGAATGCTGCGACTAACGCAAGCACAACCGTCAAGGCCTTTGTCAGTAGAGCCCTCTCCCACTGCTCGACCTGGCAGGACACTCATCAGGAACTCGACCGCGCCTCCCAAGTACTCGTAAATAACGGGTATTCTAATAAATTAATAAGCAGAGAAGTCGGTACAGCCCTGGAGAAAAGGTATGGTAGTGAGAGCCTGCAACCCCACCCCCGGGATATCAAGCCTTCATGAGTTCCCATTACCGTGAAGAAGAGGACTCAATTAAGAAAATTATTGCTGAAAATGTATCCCCGACCGACGACACCAAAAATATCGACTTC
>NC_061097.1:26385507-26448007 GCF_015104395.2 Macrobrachium nipponense
AAAAATATCGACTTCATCATTTACTACCAGAATCGGAGGACACGCGACCTTATTATGAAAAATAACCCCACTCCACAGGCACGAGACCCCCTGAAGCAGACACATGTGGTGTACCATGCAGTATACATGCCCAGTCCGCGGTTGCAGCAGCGCCTACGTTTGTATGATGACTACGATGCGCCTGTCGAAGAGACTCTCATGCCACGGCCAAGAGGGAGCTATCAAGAATCACGCTCGCAAACATCAAGAGACCATCTCCCGGGATGTGATCATCCAAAACACGAAGATCATCGGGAAGGCCCCTGATGCCCGTCGGTTACGCCTGCTGGAGGCTCTTCCCATCCAGCAAGTAAAACTTACACTAAATACGACGCAGGAAGAATTTCTCCTCCCTACGAGTATGAGAAGACCTGCCACCAACAGTGACATCACCGAGCACGACAACTCCACGGAAGACAACGCCCCCGAACGAGATACTCCTGCAGCCAGCCATAATCAAGTTAGCCGTGACTTCCCGCAGCGTAGCGAAACGCCCATCAACGTAACCGTGCCGCTAAGGAGGTCAAGGCGGCTGCAGGACTTACAGCATCGCAACCACCAACGCGTGGAAAGTGGCTTGAGACCCGGTTCAAACCACCAATGAAAACGAAGACCTACTGCCACCAGTCCACCCTCAGCCTCCCAGCCCGAGGATATCTGGCAGCTCCAGACGAAAGCTCGCTTGCTTCAAGAAAGAGAGAGAGAGGGTCTGCTTCCTAAGTATATTATTATTATTATTATTATTATTATTATATTATTATTATTATTATTATTATTATTATTATTATTATTAATCGGAAAACAGAATAATTTGATTGCTGATCGAAGTAATAATTATCAATTGTGTGGGCTTCTGGATTTTCAGATGAAATTGCGATTTTGGTTGTTCATTTGCAGATTACCCAACGAAATGGGTTATTAAAGGCCTTAGCCATTTATTTATAAGTCAATAAATAGTGACCAAGCAACTATTTATTTATTTATAGTTAGTTACAGAGAGTTTCTCAGCAATTTGGTTTTCGTCGTTTAAAGTGAAATTCAAAGAAATGAATATAATCATTTTGCGTAATATTTTAATGATAATTATTACCCGAATACAAACTTCCAAACACTGTTTAAGGGAATATACTGATTGAAAATCACGGAGCGTGACGAGGAACAAACAAAAGACAGCATCAAGATATATGCAGGTATCGTAAGAATATTTGCAATAATGCTGAGAAGAATACTTTAATTGAATTATACAGTTTAGCCAAAGGCCAAGCTCTGGACCCATGAGGTCATTCGGCGCGGAAACGGATACTGACAACGAAAGGTTTGAAAGATGTAACAGGAGGAAAACCTGAAAGCAGTTGCACTATGACTCAATTGTTAGGAGAGGGTGGAAAGTAAGATGGAATAACGAGAATATGAAGGGAGGCACAGTAAAGGGAATGAAAGAGGTTGCAGTTTGGGGTCGAAGGGACGCTGCGAAGAACCTTAAGTAATGCTTACATACAGTGTAGAGAAGAATAATTACTGATATCTTGAATGTTTCCAAAGATAGAGAATTGTGTCGTTATCTTTCAAACCCATGAAAAATAAACGTCGAGAATGTTTCGGTACGATGCGTAACAGAAAATCGTAACATAAAGTTCTCGTTTTTTTTTATTCCAAACGAGAATTTCTAAAATGGACTTCTGAAAAAAAATAAAAGTTCTTGATACTCTGCATAAAATGAAAGAACGCATTTTCACGAGCGGATGAATAAGCTTTGGTGTCATGAATAAAGAATGTTGATGCTTTATTCACATTCATTTTCATTTCTGGAAAAGGAGGAAAATGTAAGCTTTTGTAGGCGGCTGAAACAAGATAGATAACTGCTAAATTCTTGAAGGATTTTTCTTTAAAAAGAAAAACTGTGTTCGTTTTAAGCACTGTTCACCCTGTAGGGGTGTAGTGCCGTCAGTGCACCTCGTGCGGTGTACTGTAGGCATTACTTAAGATTAAATCTTTGCAGCATCCCTTCGTCCCCTAGCTGTAACACCTTTCATTCCTTTTACCGCACCTCCGTTTATATTCTTCCATCTGACTTTCAACTCTCTCCTAACAATTGATTCATGGTGCAACTGCGAGGTTTTCCTCTTGTTACACTTTACAAACCTTTCTACTGTCAATTTCCGTTTCAGCGTTGAATGGCCTCATAGGTCCCAGTGCTTGGCCTTTGGCCAAAATTATGTATTCTATTCTGTTCTAATTATGGTTCTGACAATAATTATATGGTTTCGTTTTTCATGTGTGGAGGTCAGTCACTATGACCGGAAAGAAACTGTTTGTGCTGTTGATTCAAAACATATTTTCAAGGTTTTATTCTCCTTCAGAACGAGGTGTTCAACTTTTTTTTATTTTTCTGTATTTTGCAAATAACTAAACATTGTGCAGGAACATTGCCTTGAAACAAATATTTGGTTCCATGCAGGAAGTTGCAATCTAGCTAGAATTTTATTTATCATCATATATTAAATAATTTAAATAATTTTATGTTTAAAGTCTGAAAGTATTTTTCAATTACTAGCGATGTACACTCGACAAGAAAACTGAAGATACAGTTTTCATTAGTTTTCGTTCATCCAATTTCCTATTTGTTTTTACTGAAAAGACATAATATCGCTAAATTTACTCCAGAATCTGAAAATACACTGCAAATTATATCATATAAGTTAAAACTGCAAAACAAAACCGATCAGATACTTAAAAACACGATATATGTCCGAAGTAATTGGAATTTCTCAGATGGATTCGTTCATAGAGATCTGGTAGATAGAATGTGAATTTCTGATTTCAGTACTATGTATAACGACGACAATATTTACTCGTTTTGCTTCATGAACGGGGATATATTGCTTCATCGTAAGTGGTGAATGCAATTATTTTAGTTTCTACAAACTTATGTTTGTATTCCAAAGCGATTAAATTTAGCTGACGTCAATGGCACCCAATGTTCCGACGGCTAAGGCAGGTTGAAAAAAATCTAGTTGCATCCGCAAGAGCGTTTTCTATGATGTGAGGAGGAGCTCTAGAACTTCGAGCGGGAAAGCGCAAGTCACTGGATACTGGCTAACGTAACAGATTACTTTGACGTTGACATGGATCGAATGCTAGTTGCTTTTTACAAAACTACTGTCTTTAAACATAAATCTTAATCAAGGTTTAAGTAGCATGTCAGCTCGAAGATTTTCTGGCTATATACTCCCATTACAAAGCAGTTCGTAGTAGCCTACAGCCCTACACGGCTGCATTTCTTTGCCGCGAGACTGAAAGATCTCCCACGATATAAAACTTTAATTGCCTGTGCAATACATATTGAGTTATTTGTGGTCATAAATATTTTTACTCAACACAGCTTTTTTCGTGAATGATTTGCGGATGAAACCTGATTTTCAAAAGTAAAGACTATATCAAGAGAGCAAGAATGACCGCACCCTGTGTCTAAGGTTTTCCCCGTCTTTTTAGAATCTTTGAATGCTACCTACTGCAACTGTCGAATGTAATCATGATTAGGGTATGAATTTCTTAGAGAATTAACTTGAATATTATGATCCTTCAAATTTTATCTAGCATAGTGCAGCACGATCTTGGCAGTCATATCATATCGCGGAAGCATAGGCCTATCGATAGAGATACTTAATTCATTATATTTTCTTCGGCCTTTCCCCCGTCACAAGTCCGTTACCAGTACTATAATTCTCTCTCTCTCTCTCTCTCTCTCTCTCTCTCTCTCTCTCTCTCTCTCCACTTCTAAAACATACTTTAAAAATATATATATTACCACTCAATCTCCCAAAGAAAATATAATGAAATTAAGTAGTTATAAATAGGCCTAAGCTTTCACACGAGCAGATTTTGCTCCTCTCTCTCTCTCTCTCTCTCTCTCTCTCTCTCTCTCTTTCTCTCTCTCTCTCTCTCTCCACTTTTAAAACATATTTAAAAAAATATTATCACTCAATCTCTCAAAGTAAATATAATGAATTAAGTATCTATAGATAGGCCTATGTTTGCGCTCTCTCTCTCTCTCTCTCTCTCTCTCTCTCTCTCTCTCTCTCTTCCTATCTTCCAAGTTTCTCTCTCTCTCTCCACTTTTGAAACATTTGAAAAAATATTATCACTTAACCTCTCAAAGTAAATATAATGAATTAAGTATTTCTATCGATAGGCCTATGCTTGTGGCTCTCTCTATCGTCATAATATTTCATTCTTTACTGTATTGTTCCTCACGATTTCCACAAGTACTGCCCAAATTTCAAAACCCTTTCTCTCATTGTTTAAGATCCGTCTTTAATTACGTATGAATTTTATGTCAGTTTAGTGTCAAACATTACTTATAAATAAGGTTTCACAGTAGGTTTTAAAAAAGGATGATCGATATTCTACCCTGAACTGACGTTACCAAACCAACATTAACGAATAATATAGAGCCTGTTTCTACATTCAAGTATAAATGAATATAGGACCTTAACAGAATCTTTATAGTGTAAAGTTGATGGAAATCTAGAAAGCAACAAATGCCATGATTTTGAAGCTCCGCCCCATTTCAAGAGTTGCCAGGTGTGGCATTATTGAACAATAGCTATATGTCCGAAAATTTTAAAAAAACTGTATCTTAAGTTTCCTTGCCGAGTGTACTTGCCAGGAATATCACCAAGAATCCGAATTTACATCTTGAAACGGTAGGCTGGAGACAGCGCTGATGCGGCTGAAGTATTTGACATTTCAATGTTGTTTTGTCATTCCTTTTGAAAACTGCAAAAAAGAAAAAATAGTATCAAGCAGTTGCTTGAAGTAGTAATATTTTCACGAAAAAAGAATGTGTTGCTATTTATATTTTTTGAATGAGCGAAAACCACTAGAAAATAACAGTCTGGAGAGTGCTAACGCCTCAGTGGCGTGATCGGTATGGCCTTGACCTGTCACCTCGGACCGTGACTGAGTTTCATGGGCCGCGACAAAGAGTTTCCATTGGCCGTTCCGTGGCTGAGTTTCATTCAGCATTATACACTGTGCAGAAAAATCGTTGGCGCCGAAGAAACTTCCGCGCATTTTTACTTGTTTCAAGTGTCACTATTCCACCTCTGGCTTCGGCTTGCTGACGATGAATTGGATTAGATTGTTGGTGACATAAACTTTATACCGTGTAGTAACTCGAGTTCTGGATGCAATTTTATCTCTCTCTCTCTCTCTCTCTCTCTCTCTCTCTCTCTCTCCACTACTCTTGAGAGATTAAAAATAACGCCTGTTCTCGAGTCCGGTGTCTCTGTGGAGTGTAAACTGGTGGCGACTCTCCCGGAGCTGTGAAATGGGTCTCTTGCAGGAGATTGGTTGATGGTGGGCATTTTCTATTCTGCCGAGCCCCTTTTTTTCTTTTTCTTCAATACAGTGGTTTTATGGAATAACCGTCGAAATATATCTTTATAGAGCAATTAAGAAACATAGTAATTGCTTGACTATACCCTAAGCTAAAACAGCAGAGGAATGTGGGAATTTGGATGATGTATTACTAGAAATAATGAAGCGAAATAGAAAGATGCTTTAAACATAGGTAAACGGAATCAACAAGTTGAAGCAATTTAGAATATTTATATATATCTACAAATTGTTTCATTTTTTTGGATAAATGCTAAAATGGAGGAGACATGAAAAGATCAATACAAAAGTAATTAGCAATCTCTTTTATGAGTGTCTTGACATGAATGGAAATAAGCTGTAAGAATAGGGCCACAAATCGTTTATCATGTTTAATTCATTTTTTTTAAGTGGGCAAAGGGTGGTTGGTAGAAAGCTCCTATTAATTCTGAATACCAAAATCAATTAATGTTTTGGATATATGCATTTTATGTTTCTTCAATTTGTTTACTTTGTATACCTAAATGTAAAGTAACTTTCTATCTCTTTATCTCTTTCCATTATTTCCAGTAGGACCTAATCCGAGATTCCCACATTCCTCGGTTGTTTTAGCTTGGTTTATGGTAAAGCAATTGTAGTATGTTTACTAATTGCTCTATGAAAATATATTTCATCGATATGCCATATTATTATTACCAATCAAAAGCCACAATAGTTTTAAAATATATTATTGTACATTGCCAATATTATAGCCTCGTTACGGAGGTTCTTTAGTTCATTATTATTATTATTATTATTATTATTATTATTATTATTATTATTATTATTATTATTATTATTATTATTATTATTATTCATAAAATGAAACGTATTCATATGGAACAAGTCAAGGTGTTCATTAGGAAGAAGTAAGACGAGGTAAAGGGAAATACGGAAGGAAGAGATCCCACTTATTAAGAAAATAATAAATTAATAAATTACCTAATAAATAAAAGTGTATTAAACTGGAAGGAGAATAGTGTTAGGGAAGTGATGTATTGCACCTTCCCTTGAGCTTTTGAAGTTCCAATTGGTAGTTTTCGGTAACTGTAGGTTTAAAATTTTAGGCTTTTCTTGGCTATACACTCTGTGAACTTCATCTCTTTCCTTCATAAACGCTCCAAGAGGAGGTCCATTGGGGGACGAAACTGTTGGGCATTTTCTGATATAACCATTTTCATGTTCCTATGTGGAATACAACTGAAAATATAAATATCAGTAAGGACACCAAGGCTAAAACCCGGAACAGCATTTTGTACAACTTTATTGGGACATGTTTCGAGTAGTACTATCACTCGTTATCAACCTTACAAAATTAAAATGAATGACATTATAGTTCTTGCAATCAAATTTACAATAATAAAATGATATGTATAAAAAATTATAAGAGTACGTTAAAAGATGGCTAATACTTAAAAAATTAAAATTAAAAATTGCTAAATGAAACAATTGAGTAGATAAAATGAAATAAAGCAGAATGCAAATTTAAGTCACAAAAACGGATGGTACAAAAGAACAGTAAATATACTAAGTCGATATACAAACAAATTGAAGAAACATAAAATGCATATATCCAAAACATTAATTGATTTTGGTATTCAGAATTAATAAGAGCTTTCTACCAACCACCCTTTGCCCACTTAAAAAAAATGAATTAAACATGATAAACGATTTGTGGCCCTATTCTTACAGCTTATTTCCATTCATGTCAAGACACTCATAAAAGAGATTGCTAATTACTTTTGTATTGATCTTTTCATGTCTCCTCCATTTTAGCATTTATCCAAAAAAATGAAACAATTTGTAGATATATATAAATATTCTAAATTGCTTCAACTTGTTGATTCCGTTTACCTATGTTTAAAGCATCTTTCTATTTCGCTTCATTATTTCTAGTAATACATCATCCAAATTCCCACATTCCTCTGCTGTTTTAGCTTAGGGTATAGTCAAGCAATTACTATGTTTCTTAATTGCTCTATAAAGATATATTTCGACGGTTATTCCATAAAACCACTGTATTGAAGAAAAAGAAAAAAAGGGGCTCGGCAGAATAGAAAATGCCCACCATCAACCAATCTCCTGCAAGAGACCCATTTCACAGCTCCGGGAGAGTCGCCACCAGTTTACACTCCACAGAGACACCGGACTCGAGAACAGGCGTTATTTTTAATCTCTCAAGAGTAGTGGAGAGAGAGAGAGAGAGAGAGAGAGAGAGAGAGAGAGAGAGAGAGAGATAAAATTGCATCCAGAACTCGAGTTACTACACGGTATAAAGTTTATGTCACCAACAATCTAATCCAATTCATCGTCAGCAAGCCGAAGCCAGAGGTGGAATAGTGACACTTGAAACAAGTAAAAATGCGCGGAAGTTTCTTCGGCGCCAACGATTTTTCTGCACAGTGTATAATGCTGAATGAAACTCAGCCACGGCCAATGAAACTCTTTTCCGGGGCCCATGAAACTCAGTCACGGTCCGGTGGTGGTCTGCGTTGTTGGTACCTCTAGCAGTGCCAAAAATTATGTTTACGGCTAACTTTAAACTTGAATAAAATCAAAACTACTGAGGCTAGAGGGCTGTAATTTGGTATATTTGATCACTTGAGGGTTGATGACCAACAACAAAATTTGCAACCCTCTAGCTTCAGTAGTGTTTCAGATCTGAGGGAGGACGTTCAGACAAAGCCGTCACAATAGTTTTCTTTTACAGAAGACTAAAATTTTGATGCCTGAAGACGAAACAGTAGGGAACAGGACACTGGAGTTACGAAGGCAAATAATGAGATAACTAGAGATACCAAGAATATTTAAAGAATCGAAGATGTCTGTCCACGATTCAACGAAACAGGTCCCACATACATTTGGCCTACGAATGAGAAAGCTAAACCAAATATATCAGTAAAACTATTCCATCAATGCTAAGTTGTGTCCTGACGATGCGCGAATGAACGCAAAAGCACATAAAATGTTTATTCGTTTGTATGGTGCTTTTACGTTGCATGGAACCAGTGGTTATTCAGCAAAGGGACCAACGGCGTGACGTGACTTCCGAACCACGTATAGAGTGAACTTCTATCACCAGAAATACACATCTCTAACCGCTCAGTGCAATGCCCTAGAATCGAACTCGCGGCCACCGAGGTGGCATGTCAAGGCCATACCGATCATGCCACTGAGGCGCTAGCACTCTCCAGACTGTTATTTTACAGTGGTTTTCGCTCATTTAAAAAATATAAATAGCAACACATTTTTTTTATAATGAAAATATGTTACTACTTCAAACAACTGCTTGATAATATATATATATATATATATATATATATATATATATATATATATATATATATATATATATACTATATATATATATATATATATATATATATATATATATATATATATACATATACATATACATATATATATATATATATATATATATATATATATATATATATATATATATATATATATACATATACATATACATATATATATATATATATATATATATATATATATATATATATATACATATATATATATATATATATATATGTATATATATATATATATATATATATATATATATATATATATATATATATATTAGCTTGCAGTTTTCAAAAGGAATGACAAAAAAACGCTGAAATGTCAAATACTTCAGCCTCATCAGCGCTGTCTCCAGCCTACCGTGTCAAGATGCAAATTCGGATTCTTGGTGATATGCCTGGCAATGTATATCGCTAGTAATCGAAAAATACTTTCAGACTTTAAACATTGAATTATTTAAATCATTTAATATATGATGATAAACAAAATTCTAGCTAGATTGCAACTTCCTGCATGGAACCAAATATTTGTTTCAAGGCAATGTTCCTGCACAATGTTTTGTTATTTGCAAAATACAGAAAAACAAAAAGTTGAACATCTCGTTCTGAAGGAGAAAAAAACTTTGAAAATATATTTCTGAATAAACAGCACAAATAGTTTCTTTCAGGTCATAGTGACTGACCTCCATACATAAAAAACGAAGCCATATAATTATTGTCAGAACCATATTTAGAACAGAAAAGAATATATAATTTTGACCAAAGGCCAAGCACTGGGACCTCTGAGGTCATTCAACGCTGAAACGGAAATTGACAGTAGAAAGGTTTGTAAAGTGTAACAGGAGGAAAACCTCGCAGTTGCACCATGAATCAATTGTTAGGAGAGAGTTGAAAGTCAGATGGAGGAATATAAACGGAGACGCAGTAAAAGGAATGAAAGGTGTTACAGATAGGGGACGAAGGGACGCTGTAAAGAATCAATCTTAAGTAATGCGTACAGTACACCGCACGAGGTGCATTGACGGCACTACAGCCCTACAGGGTGAAACGTCTTTCTTTTCAAAGCGAAATCCTTCAAGAATTTAGCAGTTATCTATCTTGTTTCAGCCACCTACAAAAGCGTACAATTTCCTCCTTTTCCTGAAATGAAAATGAATATGAATAAAGCATCAACATTCTTTATACATGACGCCAAAGTCTGTTCTTCATCCGCTCGTGAAAATGGGTTCTTTCATTTTATGCCGAGTATCAAGAACTTTTCTCTTTTTTTCAGAAGTCCATTTTAGAAATTCTCGTTTGGAATAAAAAAAAACAAGAACTTTATGATACGATTTTCTGTTACGCATCGTACCGAAACATTCTCGACGCTGATTTTTCATAGGTCTGAAAGATAACGACACAATTCTCTATCTTTGGAAACATTCAAGATATCAGTAATTATTCTTCTCTACACTGTATGTAAGCATTACTTAAGGTTCTTCGCAGCGTCCCTTCGACCCCTAGCTGCAACCTCTTCCATTCCCTTTACTGTACCTCCCTTCATATTCTCGTTATTCCATCTTACTTTCCACCCTCTCCTAACAATTGAGTCATAGTAAAACTGCTTTCAGGTTTTCCTCCTGTTACGCCTTTCAAACCTTTCACTGTTAAGTATCCGTTTCCGCGCCGAATGACCCCATGGGTCCCAGCGCTTGGCCTTTGGCCTAAACTGTATATGCAATTCATTATTCGTCTCAGCATTATTGCACTATTTCTTACGTTACCTGTATATACCTAGAAGCTGTCTTTTGTTTGTTCTTCTTCACGCGCCGTGATTTTCAATCAGTATATTCCCTTAAACAGTGTTTGGAAGTTTGTATTCGGGTAATACTTGTCATTAAAATATTACGCAAAATGATTATATTCATTTCTTTGGATTTCAATTTAAACGATGAAAACCAGAGTGCTGAGAAACTCTCTGTAACTAACTATAATTAAATAGATGCTTCCGTGGTCACTATTTACTGACTTATAAATAAATGACTAAGGCCTTTAATAACCAATTTCGTTTGGATAATCTGCAAATGAATGACCAAAATCGCAATTTCATCTGAAAATCCAGAAGCCTTTATTGATACAGGAAGCCCACACAATTGATAATTATTACTTCGATCAGCAATCAAATTATTCTGTTTTCCGATTAATAATAATAATAATTAATAATATAATAATAATAATAATAATAATAAGAAGAAGAAGAAGAAGAAGAAGAAGAAGAAGAAGAAGAAGAAGAAGAAGAAGAAGAAAAAAAAGAAGAAGAACTGCATTATTCATATTCTGAGGGAAAAATCTGAATGCAATCGGAGGGTCATTTTTGTATATAAGATTTCCAGGGTTATCCGAAGCCCGCCCGGTACCAGTCAATCATGGACTGATAATTGATAATCTGGAAAGTTCTCGACTCTCTCTCTCTCTCTCCTCAATATAGTTCAGATCCGGTATAATTTAATTTTCTGATTATCATCAGCTTTTTGCTGTCAAGCAAGCTTGGCTATTCAGTTGCTTTGGTCTTATCGTGTAATGCTATGAAGGATTTGATTACAAAATTTTAATTTAAACTCACTATATATTTATATATATATATATATATATATATATATATATATATATATAATATATATATATATATATATTCATGTATACATACATACATACACACACACGTATATATATAAATACACACAAAATTATAGGAATAACTACTCAGCACACCATAAACCGGAAATGTCTAAGCATTGACATTCTATGGAGACAAAAAATGACCAGGAAATAAAACAACATTAATGAATTAAAACATATAAAAAAAAGAAGGGGGACGCAGTCAACGAGAGGAATAAAGGAATCAGCTATCTGGACGAGGCAGCAGGATTGAAGAAAAATATCTATATAGGAAACATACACCATATTTCAAGTCAAACCGTTTCCCAGCCGTCTTGCAGACGGTTTCAGCAAATAAGAAACGACAACAAAATGGGTCCACCGTTTGAGCATTGAGAAATGCGATGGCTAAGGACATCAGGGAAGTCTGGGAATAAAATATATGAGGGATAGTTATACTGATAGGGAACTAGAAGAAGGAGCGTTCATTCTGTATCAGATTTCTCTCTTGAAGGCGCCTTGAGTCTGCACACTCTCTCTCTCTCACAAATTTTCACGCACACAATTTTAAACCGCACTTCCTTCCCCCTCTTCTTTAAACAGTCACTCGTGTATCCGTCTTGTATCGTCCACTTAACATGATCTCTAATGACTTCAGAAGAGCCTCTCTCTCTCTCTCTCTCTCTCTCTCTCTCTCTCTCTCTCTCTCTCTCTTTGTGCATCTAAACGTATACACAGAACGAGACAATCTGCCTGATTATCTCTCGCGATTGGCGATACAGACGCAATCTCGGCTCTGTTTTACTACCTTGCAAAATAACCACGGTCTAGAGAAAATAACATACCTTCCGAAGACTTCGTTCGATGAAAAGCTGGAAGATTATTGTTCATCTCTTTCATATTCTATATTCTATCGCAATCATTTCTTGGCCTGGTTCTTCAGTACATGGACTTTGTTTGAGACCCGGGATTTTATGTCGTAATAGTATTAAGGCAGAAATATATATTCATATAGAAATATGTAATCATACAGTAGTTGTGTGTGTGTATGTATATATATATATATATTATATATATATATATTACATATATATATATATATATATATATATATATATATATAATATATATATATATATATACTATATATATATATATATATATATATATATATACACACATATATATATATATATATATATATATATACACATATATATATATATATATATATATATATATATATATATATTATATATATATATAATATTATATATATATACATATATATATATATATAAATATATATATATATATATATATATATATATATATATATATATATATATATATATATATATAATAAAACTTCTTCGCTAAACGAGCAAAGAAACGGGGAGAATTACGCCTGAAGTATTAAATAAACATAAAACTAAAGAGAAAGATAGATTTAAAAAAGTTAAGAAAGATGTCTTCAAGCAAGTTAAAGAAAGATGTACTTGGGAATCAAACACGTTAAACTGAACACAGGTATCCATATACAACATACTATTAAAAAAAATTATAAAATTTACGATTTATTGTTATTTTGAATTCAGACTTATAAATCTCTTGACCAACCACCCTCTCCCCATTCTCTTCGACGATACGAACTCAAAATCCCTCTGATCTACCTTCTACAAACCCTCAACATTTTATGACAATAATTCTAACTCTGTTTTATTACTAAATCAAATTTCATTCTATCTAATATGACTGTTTTATCAGTTTCTCCCATTCAACTAATGTACACCGTTTCCTTTATTATTCTTAGCCTTCCAGTACCTGTACTACCTTACTTTAGTAGATTCACATCAACCATGCATTTGATGTCTAAGCCAGTCCCTTGCGACGCTCCTGATTGGCTGCTGATAAGCCAGCCACAGGGCTGGAAACTATCAGTCTCTCTCGAGAGAGAGTTCACATAGGCAGGATGTACGTTCCACCTCTCCTAAGGGATACTTTTGAATGACTTATCCTTCACGAGAGGTGGAACATATATCCTGACTATGTGAACTCTCTCGAGAGAGACAGAGAGTCTCCAGCCCTGTGATTGGCTTATCAACAGCCAATCAGGAGCGTCGTAAGGGACTGACCTAGACATCAGATGCACGGTTGATGTGAATCTACTATAGCACCCTTTACTTACTACAGACAGGAATGTGAGTTCTTTCCAGCGCCAATTTCAGCCACAGAAAGCACTGTCTAATTGTTATTTATTTACCGTCCATTCTCTTCTGTCTACTATCACCTACCTGTTCAGCTTCTTCCATTTTGTCTGTTATCACCTAACTGTTCAACTTCCTTTCTGTCTGTTATCACCTACCTGTTCAACTTCTATCACTTCCTCTCGTTTTAATTTCTTAGAAATCAGGAATGTATATGTATCGTCTGATTAACCAACTTAATGATAATAACAATAATTTTTATTCGGTCACCATCCATACTAACAATCATTATTTCAAAGGCCTTACTTCAGTTCTCAACCAGAACCTTCACTTGAACACGCCCCTCTAAAGGAAAGGTCACAAAACCCCTTCAGCTGATCATATCAATAACTTCTCATTTTTACCAGTCAAAGCTGTAATATTATATATATATATATATATATATATATATATATATATATATATATATATATATATATATATATATATACTAGTAGGACCTCAATAAAAGTGGATGGTGTTTAGCGGAGATATTCACTCAGGAAAAGTTAAAAGTATTCTAGGACTAACAGTCCTTATTGTCAAGTATCCGTGGAATAAGGACTGTTATTCCTAGAAAGTTTGTAACTTTTCCTCAATAAATATCCAGTTTTTAATGTGGTCCTGTTAGTAATTGTATTGATGCCAGGAACAATGTCGTAAATGTGTATATATATATATAGTATATATATATATATATATATATATATATATATATATATATATATATATATATATATATATTATATTTATAAAAGAAAGGAGGCCTTAAAAACACCAAAAGGGTAGAGAGTTATAGCTGTATTTCGGATACACTGTTTCCATGGGCTCCTGTATTAACAGGAAATATTTCACAGCCCCATATATATATATATATATATATATATATATATATATATATATATATATATATATATATATATATATATATATATATATATGTGTGTATATATATATAAACCCATACCCTCATTCACAATTACGAAATGAAACATACTCATTGAAAAGGGTCCGACAGAAAACACTTCCCCTATTTTATTGTTTTAACGATGATCCATACAAATTCTGGGAAGAATAAAATTACAAACCATTTTTTTCTGATTTCTTATATGTGCGAAAAGTTTTTTGCGTAATGAGTATATTTATTTTTCAAGTATTACCTTCTGTGTCAGCCGTAGCTTTACTGGGTAGATTAGTACACAAGTTTATTTAAAATTGAGAATAGCATATGTAAGCCATGATCAATACCGTCTTCATAATAAGATCAATCATTGAGGAAGCTGAGGACAAGTTCGCGATTCAGAAAAAATAAAAATACAGAAATCTGCAGACTCTTTAAGAAAAACAATAGGAAAGAGAGAGAAAGAGAAAAGAGAGAGAGGAATACAAATTTCAGTTCATTAGAAGCACTTCAGTAACTGGGCAATTTGTTCAAAGGGAAAAAATGGGAGAAGGAAAGTTCCGGTGTGTTTATCGAGAGATGAGCGTTTTGCAACGAACGGAGGAGGGAGGTATTGGCTAAAACTTTCACTGTCGAGGAAATGAAGGTCGAGACCAAAAACATCTCCTCCGGGAAAATGGAAATGCCTGCAAGACGTAGAAACAAACCTAATGGTCGGAAAGGCGGCGCGGGGCCACGTCCACAAAAATAGAATGTGGAGAAAAGAGAGAAACACAAAGAAATAAAAATAAGGAGAGGTTAAAGGGAAAGTGGAGGATGAGACGCAGAAATGAAAGCCAAGAACTCTAAGGGGAATCCCCAGCACGTTTCCCCTTCGAAATATCCAATACATTGTGGGAGGAGGACAACTGTTTGGAGAGAACCCCCCCCACCCCCCCACAACAAAAGAAAAAAAAAAAATCTAAATAAATTTTTAAAAATGAAAAAATACACACAAACAACCATACTCCTCACTGCCTTGCTAACAATACTGGAAGAGGACCTGACATGGGCTGGCAAAAAAAAAAAAAAAAAAAAAAAAACACCGACATAAGAAAAAATCGAAAAAAAAAACTACTTACTGCCTTGTTACCAAAAACTAAACCATACCAGAAATAAATAAAAAATAGAAAAATATAGAAAAAAATATACACACAACCATACTGCTTACGGGTAGAGAACCTATAATATGAACAGGCAAAAAGGTTTCTATACACAAAAACACACACACACAAAAACGAGAAAAAAAACTACTTACTCCCTGGTTACTGAAAACTAGACAAGACCACTGTAATTAATACACAAACTGACATCGATACAGACAAGCAGACACAAGAAATAACAACTGATGGTACGGAAAGCCGAAGAAATTAAACATCTGACAAAGAACGGGAGTAATCATCATCTGAACATTTCGATGGTTTTAAGATTTATGTTGACATATTCTCAAAATTTAAAAATAATGCAAAACACGAAACGTTTCCATAAACAAAACCATTACATTTTTGTTTACGTTGTCCTGTGGAAAAGAACATTCCTGTGCGAATATTTGCATTATCAAAAGTGTCAACCTACATTCATGCATCTGTACCTAATTAAATTCATGAAGTCTGGAACTTAAAATGATGATGATGCTGAACTTTTTTCAAGTAATTAAATTGAATCGTCCCATGAATAAGCCATCAATACTTTGGCTGAAACACCTTCGTGGTTTTTCAGACTTCTCCCAGTCTCACCTTCTCTTTAAAGGATATGTACACATTTTAGATACGTACTCAACTTGCACATGCACTCATTCATAAATCATTCTAATCATTTTCATAATGAGAAAAGATGTAAGTTTTAGACCCCTACTCCATCTCATAATTCTGATACGATTTCCACTCGTGCTTTTAATATCAGTTAAAACCACGAGAGAGAAAAATGAATTAGGCTCGACTTCCATAATGCAGGAGATACAATCTATTATACACTACTACGCCTAGACAGATGTGAATTATGCATCACTTACCCAACAATGAACCTTTAGATCTTGGAACCCTGTCACGCTCACGAGATAAATGAGTTATGACGCTCTTTTATCTCTGCTCGTAAATTAGCATGGAAACTGCCTCAGACTTCCTCCATATATACGCGGAGCCGACAACTGAACGGTAATGGAGCAAAATCATTCTATAACTCTTAAATATCTATACAGCATCCGAACTCGAAACGGCCGACGGCATCGAACATTATCGGGCAGTTGATGGTCCCACCGCAGTTCCCACTATTTGGCTTCGGATATAAACCTATTTCCCAGCTATGATATCTTTTCCTATTTGTCTGGTCCGATAAACTTTACATAAAGTGGAAAATTCCACAGTATTACTCCCAATAAATGCATAATAATATGTGAAGCTCTAGGACTCAAACACGGGAACTAATTCCTGGGCTGTCCGATCCAATAAATTTTACGAAAAGTGGAAAATTCCACAATATTACTCCAAAATTTTACAAAAAGTGGAAAATTCCACAATATTACTCAAAAATTTTACAAAAAGTGGAAAATTCCACAATATTACTCCAAAGAAAGACAGAATAATATGTGGGGCACTTGGACTCGAACCCGAACTAATTCCTGGGGTTCAAGAGCCCCCTCACCGCGGCAAGGTGGTCCCAAATGGAGGGGGAATCGATGGCGATGCAAATGCTAAGTTGGGCATTCGAGGTATAAACGGCAAATGAAGTCGCAACTTGCAACGTTAGACCTTGGCTACAACTACATTCAGCGGAAGGCGAAATAAACAAAGAACAGTTGATGAGGGAAAGGAGGAGGCAAAGAGAAGAGATAAGGAATGTCAAGAGGAGAGAACTACAAAGAGGTGTGAGATGGAGGAGGAGTAGGCAGGGGGATTTGGGGGGTTGGGAAGAGATGTTAAGAGGAGGAAAGATGGGGGACGGGGAGGGGATGGGAATAGAGGTTAAGAGGAGGAAAGGTGGAGGGGGAGGATGGGATGGGGATGGGGTAGGAGCTAAAGAAAAGGCCTGATGCTGATCAGCTTTTATTGTGGTGTGTGGGATTAGGCGCTCCCAGTCAAAAGGACAGACGCGAAAGCGGCAGATTCCCTTCCTCATTCTCATCACGACATAGAGAGGGCAACATGTAGGTCAGCTTTAACCCTTCCTATTGCAGAGAAAAACAGAAAAAAAGAAGAAGAAGAAGAGGGGAAAAGAAAGAATAACAAGATTAAATTGCATTTTTAGTCTGCTTACACAGGGCCGGAGGGAGCCACAAACAAAACGGCAGTCGGCAAAATGTCGATATTACAGTCATTTTATTATCTTGCGACATTTTCAGTGATAGATTTGTGCGCTTCGTAAGCCTCTGGAACTGCTTCAATAAATTATCGCTTCACTGACATCTCTAAATGAAGATCACTTGGTTAACTTTCGCAGACGCGGAGGATAAGTCTTGATAAACTATTTCATAGTTGCAAGATGACTGAATAAGAGCTTTATTCCAAGAACATTCAAAAGTGCAATTTTCGTGTGAGTTGTGCTTTACTATATGCTAAAGAACTTGTGTTTAAGTCGTGTCTTATTATATACTAAAGCACATGTGTTTAAGTTGTGCCTTACTATATGCTGAAGAACATTGTGTGATTTGTGACTTTCTATATGCTAAAGAACGTGTGGTTAAGTTGTGCCTTAGCTACTATATGCTAAAGAACATGTGTTAGTTATGCCTTTCTATATGCTAAAGAACATATGTGAGTTGTACCTTACTATACGCTAAAGAACATGTGAGTTGTGGCTTACTATATGCTAAAGAACATGTGTGAGTTGAACCTTACTATATATTAAAGAACATGTGTTCAAGTTGTGCCTTACTATATGCCAAAGGACATGTGTTAGTTGTGCCTTATTATGTGCTAGAGAACATATATATGAGTTGTGCCTCACTATATGCTAAAGAACATATTCTTACAAAAGCAAAACATCAAATCCGGACAACAGACATCACTTCAACAGCTTTGTCCAATCCTCATATTTCTGTCAAAAGCACATGAATTAAAAGATTCATATAGACACTGCTCTTCATGTTGAAATATTGAAACCCTGCAATGTTGCATGATGCCTGAATGCCGAATGAAAAATTCAGTAGTCCAGTAAACGCCCAAACCGAAAAACTTTCAACCCATAACAGAAATTCCCCGCTCACCTGAGCAACTCTTAACTAACAATGGACTTCAAGACAACTCGACAAAGAGGGCACTCGAAGAAAGAGGTTGGAATCCATTACCCACACTTGTACTCGAAACGCATGCAAGATTTTCTTCTGACGTATATGTTGTTTACATTATATTCGTGACTGAACATAAATTAAAGCGTGCTATAATCCATGCTTAAATAGATCCTTGTTTCACCAACGAAAATTAAAATGAATACGCTATATTTTATCACAACACACCTTTTTCAGACGTTTTTGGGCTCTTCCACAGTCCTTTTCTACCCCCTCAAAACAAGAACAACAGCAAACTAGTTCGTAGGCTTACTCCCCGAGTAAGCAAATATGAAAGAGGAAGAAGAGAAGGGGAAATTTTATGGGAGGGAGGAGGAGGCGTAAAGGAGTTATAGGTCCCAATGCTCAGATGAATCCACAGCAGACAGAGTTGGCGTAAAGAAGCAAGCATACACTCCCTGAAGTGGATCCCTAAGCTCCCCCAACCCCCTCCCACCAACCCCCGACCTCGATAAGGGGTTGGGATCAGGGGAGGACACTAAAAATCTGGAACTCCATAATCCTTGGATGTGAGCAACCGTACAGCTTCTTATAAAACAAGGGAGAAGAGATGTTCATCAGAATGAGAATTCACTAAATTGGTTGGAACTGTCATACTCAGACGAAGATATTTCAGTGATATATCACCATTGCACTGAAAGGTATCTAGTATTTGTGCGGTATCATAGAAAATAAGGTGTGATCTTAAAACACTTCATAGAAAACTACGACCAAAGGCATGGAATCAAACGAACAGACTTTTAAGAACCTACTTATATAAGAGGTTGTCTTAATTTCTTGAAGTAAAAGCAAAACACTAAAAATGAATTTAGAATTTATAGCATTATATACTAAGTTTTATCCTTACATCTGAAACTGTCAAAAGACTACTATGTATAGAGAGAGAGAGAGAGAGAGAGAGAGAGAGAGAGAGAGAGAGAAATGCTGCTAAAAAAGTCAGCAATAATAAAGATTATAAAATATCATATGCAACAACTACCTCTTCACAGATGCAACATGAGAGAGAGAGAGAGAGAGAGAGAGAGAGAGAGAGAGAGAGAGAGCATGCGCCAATGACTCATATACAAGCCAATCGGAAAGTGTTTCAATTTAAAACCACTTGTTCGGACACAAAGTTGTATGTAATCTTTTCTTGAAAGCACTTTGAATTTGTTCCAAGAATTTCCTAGACTCGGTATTTAACATTATCCCCCAATACCTATCGATGTTATCATACACAAAACCTGAAACTCTTGCTTGAGAAGGCAATTAATTAACAAGGCTCAAAAACATCTGCTACAAAGGCAACACCGGAAATAATCACGAAGTCACCCGAACTTCAGCAATATAAAAGTGACAGCGTTTGCAAAGGGTATGAAAAATGGTCAATAGGCATCAGGGCGAGAAAAAAAAATCCCTTCATTTTCAACTGCCTTGGAACATTGGATCTGCCCTTATCAAAGAACAGCAAAGTAAGAGGGGATCTGACAGAGGGTGTTCTGAAGTGCCCACCACAAAGAATGGGAAAATTCTCCTTTGCTCTGTCGTTCACTGGGAAAAGTAAGATCTGTCAGAAAACCATTAAAAAACCTTTACAAATTTCCACCATATGTGACTCCGAAATAAAGCAACTGGAAGGAATCTTCCTTGGTTAGAAGCTCTTGCCACTACAATAGATAAATCATTAATGCAGCAGGTACCTTTTTAAACGAAAATGACAACCTCTCTAACCATCATCCCCCAAGAGAGCTCACTTATCTTTGTATTTACTATTTATTCAACCCTCGTAACTTACCTTTCTACTTTGTCCTTTTCATGAATAAAGCTTTGTGTTACCAAATATTTTCATTAGTTTCTATGAAGGGCGCTACGGCGCAACATCTGAAATGTAACGTAATTATAAAGTGGAGAAAAAAAAAAAAAAAAAAAAAAATATATATATATATATATATATATATATTATATATATATATATACCTATATATATATATATATATATATATATATATATATATATATATATAGTATAGTATACCTATATATATATAGCCTATATATATATATATATATATATATATATATATATATATATATATATATAATATATATATATATATAAAGGTAACACCACAGACGAAAAATGAAAAGGCGAGAACTGCCGATATCTTTCGGTCTTAACGACCCTTTACTGTAGCCAAGACTTGTCTATACAAAGGGTCCTTAACACTGAAAGATCTCGGTAAGTTCTTGTGATCAAGATATATATATATATATATATATATATATATATATATATATATAATATATATATATATATATATATATATATATATATAGTATATAATATATAATATATATATATATATATATATATATATATATATATATATATTATTATATATAAGTATATATATATATTAGGTATATATATAGTATATATATACATATATATATATATATGTATATATATATATATATATATATATATATTATATATATATATATATATATATATATATATATATATATATATATATATATATATATATATATATATATATACCATTTATTTCTGAGATCTGGTAGATCTTTACTAACGATTAATTTTCACATTATCTTTCCTGCGAATTTTATTCATCAATTAATAAACTTCATATACGTAGACTAATTATGCATTGAATTTCATTCATTAACAGACTGCATCTACATAAATCAATTATGCAATACATTTCAATCCTCTTACTGTCTGAATGAAAATCATTATTACTCGTGAGAGTTAAACTTAAAAACAAAAGCGACATAAATTTGTTATTGAAATTATGTCGACCCAATTTAATCCTACCGATAAAAAAAAATAAAAAAAGGGCAGTTGCATATTGCATACAGTACCGGAGATTCGCGTTTGCAACTAATGGCATAACGGAAGCGATTTACGTCGTTGCTGCTGTTGCTGTATATATTGCTATTGCCTATTTGCTGATAGTTCCTCATTAGACCAGTGGGTTGCATACCCGACTATCAATTTAGTAGCCCGAGTTCGCTCCCAACTGATTAGCAATTCATTCTCGATATAATGTGGTTCGGATCTCACGTTAAGCTGCAAGTCCCGTTGCTAAGTAACCAATTGGATCCTAGCCACGTAAAAAAAAAAAAAAAAAAATCTAATTCTTCGGGCCAGCCCTAGGAGAGCTGTTAATCAGCTCAGTGGTCTGGTTAACCAAATATATACTTGACTTTTGCTGACTTAATCTTTGTTATTAAAGACATTCGTTGTTGTTCCCATATAAACAATAGTTGCTATTTTGCGATCGTGCAACAGGGCCACAAAGGTAGCTGTTATCCATAATCAATACCGTCTCATAAAACGCTATAAAAAGCACTAAAGTAGATCTACCAAAGACATATAATTAGAGAACGACCCCAGTGACGGCCGCATTCGAGGTTCGATGTCAACTCGAACGGAACATCGCTTTGAAATGTTGATGCTGTTTTCACAGCCATCATCAATCGCCTTTCCCCTCATCTCTCTCAGCTGGCTTTCTCCCCACCAACCTCGAGTTTCCCGAGGGGTCTGATTCTCACCGCACAGATTTCGAAACAAATAAAAATGAATAAAGGCGGTGGATATAAGGCTTCTGATCTGAGCATCTTTGAAGGTCAAGCCTTTGTATTACTATTATCAACTTTAAATACAAGATAAGGGTTGGTGTATTACTGAGTAGGAATAATTTCCGTTGTTCAAGATTATAGTAAGTTTTTAAAGAAGAAAACACGGAACATTTTTTTTTTTTTTTTTTTTTGGTATTAGACACGTTCAGAAGCGATACGCGAATGATGTAATAAGCAGTCACTGCAAAACTCGGTTTCACTTACGTGGCTCCGGAAGGCGAGAAAATTCAATAAAATCGAGAGAGAGAGAGAGAGAGAGAGAGAGAGAGAGAGAGAGAGAGCTCTTTTTTGACACATTTGTTACCAGAACCCAAGAGAAGGGTGCGGCATGGGTCGAAACGGCCCCGAGGGACATCGGAAATTCCATGTGGCGTCAGCGCCATGACAATGAATAGCTGCATAATAAGAGAGAGAGAGAGAGAGAGAGAGAGAGATTTCAAATGAGCGTCGTATATCATTACAGATAAATGACTGAATCCGTAACAGCGCCATTGTGGGACGGCGGCGGCCGGCGAAAATTTCCCTTTATGTCGGCCAAAGTTTTTTTGGGACTTTTCTCGACTCTATTTTTTTTCTTTTTTTTTTCGCGGCGGATGTTTCATCGGCTTTCGGCTCTTCATAAGAGGATCAGGAGAATATCACAGCCGCTTTATTGGACGTCAGAGAAGAGCTCTTTGTTGGTTCCAAAAAAAGTCATTCTCCGAAATAAGTTGGTCGGATGTTGCTAAATATATACTATATCATCACTGATTAGGCCATTAAGGGAAATGGTTCTTTTTTTCAGTATTGACGAATTAAAATGACTTCATTGGTCTTTGCAAGTTTTAAGGAAATAATATGTAAGTCTGCATATGCATGTATGTATGCACTATACACATATAAATACACATTCATATATATACTATATATACATATATATATATATATATATATATATATATATATATATATATATATATATATATATATATATATATATACACCTTGCCTTGCCAGTAAAGTTGCGGAGGTTGTCACTGGAAAAAAATAATTTGAAAGAGACCTCAGATGTTGACCTAAGCCGCCAATTAGATACCTAGGAGAGCAACAGTTGAAGGTCACTCACTCACGCCCCCTAACACGCGCCCCCCCCTCCCCCCAGCAAAAAAATATCATATATGTGCGTAGAATCTACTGGTCATTTTTTTACCAGATACATATGCAACTGTAACAGCCACAATGCCCTCTTAACCTCTTTGAATCCTTTGCTCTTTTTGGATACTCAAAGCCTGAAGATTAAAGTTCAAAGTGAATTCTTTTTCTCTTATTTTTTTTAAGATATTGTGATGTCTGGTACCGGGAAACAAACCCGGGTCCCATACTCACAAAGAGGTCACGTTGCCGACCTGACCACGAGAATTCAAGAAGTTAAGAGGGCATTGTGGCTATTATAGTTGCATCCTATGTATATATATATATATATATGTGTGTGTGTGTGTGTGTGTATATATATATATATATATATATATATATATATATATATATATATATATATATATATATATATAGAGAGAGAGAGAGAGAGAGAGAGAGAGAGAGAGAGAGAGAGAGAGAGAGAGAGAGTCCTGAAACCTTAATACGGGAATATTCCCATTAATGAAGCGTGATTGTCTCTCTACCCCTGAGATCAAGGACAACCCGTTGTATTTCTGTAGGAGCGTGAATATTTTAGTAACAGTCAGTGTATTACGTACAAGTTATGGCTTTTACCATAACACACGATATACTTAAGCTGCAACTACTCAGATCATATATTAGTCAGATGTGCTTTAGGGAACAAAGCTGAAAGTTACGGCCTGTATGAGTTCCTCGTTGGACGAGTGGTTTGCGTGCTCGCCTACGTGAAATCAGAGGAATTTATTTCTGGTGATTAGAAATTCATTTCTTGATATAATGTGGTTCGGATCCCACAATAAGCAGTAGGTCCCGTTGCTAAGCAACCAACCGGTTCCTATCCACGTAAAAATATGTAATCCTTCAGGCCAGCCCTAGGAGAGCTGTTAATCAGCTCAGTGGTCTGATTAAACTAAGAAATACTTTTTTACGGCCTACATAAAGTCTTATGCGGAAAATGTGAGGTGATTTTAACGAGAATTCAGCCCTTAAAAAGGTTTTCTTTAACGATTTTAGTCTAAAGCCAAGTACAGGGAAAAGTTGCAAGTGTGATCATTAACATATATGACCCACGAATGGCAGAAGACTTCATTATGAAAAGTACATTTTTGTTGGAGTATGAACTCACGCCTGGATGAATAATGATTTTATTTGCATTTGATTTATATCGATTTTTGGCATTTTGCCAAGCATTGGGGCAACTAAGGCCATTCAGCGCTGAATCGAAAATTGACAGTAAAAGGTTTGAAAGGTGTTACAGGAGGTTTAAACCTCACAGTTGCACTAAGAAACAATTGTTAGGAGAGGGTGGACAGTAAGAAAGAAGAAAGAGAATATGAACGGAGGTACATTAGAAGGAAAGAAAGAAGTTGCAGCTAGGGGCGATGGGACGCTGCAAAGAACCTTAAGTAATACCTACATTACACCGAATGAGGTGCACTGACGGCACTACCCCCGTACGGGCCTGGATGATATTAGCAATACCGAAATAATAGTGGCCAACCTTCATGATCTGACCATAATGAAAGGTGATTTAGCTTCGAGTCCTGGTACGATTATACAGCAGATGAGAGATTCTTTTGGGGAATGTTTTCTGAAATGTCTTCATTTGCTGAGAATTCACAGTTTTGAAGAAGGAAATTTAGTAGTCTTCTTGTTAAAACAAAAAGGTTATGAAGCTAATGGATTTAACGACAAGAAGATATTTTTCTTTAATCACAACTGATGATTACCCGGTTGAAGTAAAATATGACAGAAGCAATGAGACGGATAAAAGAGTAGTTAGGACACACATACTGAAATAGAGGACTTTATGAGGACAGCGGAGAATAGGAGGTAGGATTTGGCGTTATTGTCACAAAGAATTCATTATGGGCGCAGGATCATAGAAGGCAGGAATGAAAGCAAGACCCGCTGTGATAGTGAAATGAAGGTTTAGTGAACGAAAAAGACTTTGTTTGAAGAGCATCTGAAAGAGAGAAGAGGTCGAGTCGAGGGATATAAGTAGAGAAACAGATACGTAGATAAACAGACAGAGAGAGCGAGGATTTCGTGCCTCGCTGGAAATTACTGGAAACTTCATTATGGAGCAAATTTTTCATTCGTAACTCTTTACGCGAAAACTCATGCAACCAAAAAGCTCAGTAATGCCGGATTCGCCTCCTCTTTTCGACTTTATTTCGTTTCCTGATGATTTTCGTATATTTTTCAACTGTAAGTGGCATTATACTCATATAATTTGGGTAATGCTCATTTTACACAAGCACGCGTACGAACACATACATTTTATATAGACAGGTGTGTGTGTGTGTGTTTAATGTCTACAACAATCAGTTCCCATATCTTAACTCCTGAATAAAGGATGATTCTAAAGTGCATATAACGCCCCAAATCACCAGCCTTGGTCTTGGTGCATTCTGGGATGGTACCTTCTGTACTCGAGACTCAGGGCAATACTCTGAACTTTAGAGAGAGAGAGAGAGAGAGAGAGAGAGAGAGAGAGAGAGAGAGAGATTTGGCCCTGGGGCTGGTTTACGTTTACGATTACTTTTTAGAGTCGAAAGGTAATCCAATCCCTGAACTAAACTCTATCACAACTGGCCTCTCTGTCGCATGTACAAAAAAGCATTCCTTGGTCTACGTCACACCAGGTACCCAGTAATTGCACAGGTGAGCAAAGGCACCTGTGGTTTTAATGCAACAATCTATTTTAATAATATCCGAGTGGACCTTGTTTGTCCTCCCCAGGTGACAGTAGGGGAGACATAACGCAGCTCCCCACCTCACGCAGACCTGTTTGTCCGCCCCGGGTGGGGGCGGGGTAGGTAGGGGAGACATCCACCCTCCTCCTGAAAACCTGTTTGTCCTCTTCCTCTCGCTAGTGGAGCAAATGCCCGAACCTCTGAACTACGAGGCCATTTTTATACACAGATGAATGAATGAAAGAACTTAATCTTCTAACCGACTGAATTTTAATGTGTATTACGTGGAATGAAAGCCGCTCAGATTTACCTGTTTCATGGTTAAATACTAAAGCAATTACGCCGTCTCTATTAAGTCTCTCTCGAAATAATTATCATAATCCTCTTAAAATAATCCAGACATACGAAGCCTACACTGTCCCATATGACATTTGAAACATAACGTCATTAAATGTCCTTCCAGAGAATGAAGGCATCGTAGAAAAATTTCCTTTTTGGTTGTGGAAAACACTCTACATATTATTTATTATATTATTATTATTATTATTATTATTATTATTATTATTATTATTATTATTATTATTATTATTATTATTATTATTCACAAGATGAAACCTATCCATATGGAACAAGCCCACCAAAGGGGCCACTGACTTGAAATTGAAGCTTCCAAAGAATATCAAGGTGTTCATTAGGAAGAAGTAAGACGAGTAAAAGGAAATACAGAAAGAAGAGACCCCAATTATTAAAATAGAAAAAATTCAAATATTAAATTAATAAATAGATAAAAATGTCTTAAAATGCAAGGAGATTAGTATTGAACTTCTGAAGAAGTTCCAATTGGAGGACTTCCTTTAGAAGTTTGTTCCAGCGTCTAACGGTGTGAGGAACAAAGGCCCTCTGGAACTGAGAAGTTCCGAGGCACATTTACGCCAATAAAATTTCGGAACGTTGATATAAACTGCCTGTTTATTGCACAGCATGAAGCATATTTTTACTACTAAATAAAGAATTATAATGCTGACCCATTTTATTGCAAAACATAAATCAATCATAAAGGAGAAGAGAAATATACCAAAAAATTAAGTTATGGTTTCATCTGAATGTATTTTGATTTTTATATCACTCACTACCTTTTACAAGACAAAACCATCGGATTCTTTGGCACTGTGATTACTTGATTCATTACGTATATCGAGACGTATTCCTTTCACAACGATTAGTTCCTAACTAATCTTCAAGACCTATTGCTAACTATGAACCAATGGAAGGAACTAATTCTGCTTTATCAAGAAATAAAGGAGAAATTTACTCAGAACCGCCCCCCTCCCTCCACAAAAAGTCAGCATCTTGCATCCCAAAAACTATCATAATAGAGGAAAGTAACTAAACGTGGTTTAATGAGATGGCTTGGGTCAACTTTGCTAAAATTTTCCATGATGTTAAATGTTCGTTTTTTTTTTTTTAATTTAAAATTAGAAGTAAAGAATAAATTACAAGAAATAACTCCGTCATAGCTCAGAAAATACATTTGAAATCTTTTACCTAATATCATCCTCCTTTTCGGTGAGAAAGCAAAACAGTTTTGGCAAAGTCAACAAGAATCGATCAGCAAGAATTTTACATCGATAAGAATTTTTTTCCTGGTTAATCATCACCAACTACAGACCTGATGACAATGGGATGGTTAACAGGTAGTCACAAGTAGGCATGGAATTCTCATATTCTTAAAATGAGTATACGGAGGATAATGAATGATATATGAGCGAATGCTTTAAAGAAAACCCTCACAGACGCATCATGTTGGAGATATTAGTTAATTGGAGGAAAGCGATCGTGACCGATAACAGTTAGAGTGGATAAATGATTTTCCCTTCCTCACGCCCATTGGTTCAAAGCTGGAGAGGTGGTGCCCAACCCAGTGGGATTTGGTGGCGCTCTCAAAGTTGCGACCTGGTTGCGACCAAAGGTCACCAACCAAGATTTTGGAACTGGAGATAAAGACATAAAGATAAAAGGTCACGCGATGACCTGATGGCTGTGTTAAAATAGCAATATCTTTTGATTGGAATATATGAGTAGGTATATGGTGATGTACTTTATCACCCCTATTATGGAGCGTTCATTTTATGAGAGGGGGGTTGAGGAAGGGGGGATTATCTCTGGTCAGTCTTCGTTGCCAAAACACACAGCACTCTATTAGGTCACACTTCACAGCATGACACCAGTTTTCGAATTACTCTGACATCTTAATAATATATTATTACCGGCCAGCGAATTATTTCTTTAAATGTTAAAAGGGAACTGAAAAAAAAATATATATATATATGTATATATATATATATATTATATATATATATATACTATATATATATATATATATATATATATTTATATCCTAATTAAAACCAAAGATAAAAAAAAAAGATCCCGAATAAGACTTAAGATTATTTTAGAATTGCTGGCAAAACATTAACTAACACTAAGGACCACAGGAGCAAGCACACCAATTGAAATCTATTAACCAAAATCATTATAACCGTTAAAATCATTCTTCTCATTATTCCTCTCAGCTAAATCCTTAGTCAGGGTCGCTGTTTTCAATCATCCTTTTTCAGGTGTTTCTAACACTGAACGGGCCATTTCGTAAATTGTTTGGCATATTTAACGAATGGAGGTCCTTACGGACTCCAAACTTCTTTGTTAATGTCCTCTTTAAGTGTAAATATCTTACATCAACGAACTCTTGTGGGAAGCCAATATTAGCCATTTGTAACGACAACCAGATCTGATGCTCATTCACGAAAAAAAAGAAAAAAAAAACGTCTTCAGAGCAATCGAGTTTTCTATACAGCGTATAATCAATGAAACCGAAAACAGATCTATCTTTAGGTTGTCTAGGTATACTGCCACATGAGCCGCGGCCCGTGAAACTTTAACCTCGGGCCGGTGGTGACCTGGCCAATATCGTTCCCAGACACACCATTATTGGTAACTTGAACCTTAAATAAAATAAAAACTACAGAGGCTAGAGGGCTGCAATTTGGCCTTTTTGGTGGTCGGAGGATGGATGATCAACATACCATTTTGCAGGCCTGTAGGTTCAGCAGTTTCTAAGATCTGAGGGCGGACAGACAAAGCCATCTCAATAGTCTTCTTCTACAGAAAACTACAAACCTATGGCCCGGGTTTTATCGATGTGGCTCATGCATAACAGGATGGCAACACTTCCTGGGTCCAGTGGCGGTTGGGGCAGGGAGTCACGCAGTTCCGCGCGCCAGTTAAATTTGAATTTAAATGTCCTTTTACGCGGCCACATAATATCCGTTATGAGGTCACTCATCCTTTTATCGGTGGCGCTATTGCTTCTCCGCTCCCTTTACAACTGGGATATAAACCTCCCTGACAGCCACATAACCTTATTTTTAGAATGCTCTCATTTGTTACCCATATGAAAGCGAAAAGTCGCTGAGTCCATTAAAATAATCATATACTCATATGCAGTATGCACACCTGCTATATGCCACTTGAGGGAGTTGATAAATGATTAGTTTGTGATGCCTTCGGGTTAAGTAATACCACAAAAGCCAGAAAGGAATTCAGAAAGTTTACTTTACTGTGAATGATGATGTTCGAATGAGTCCACAATAATAAAAAATGTTAAGTTTTTTTAATTATACACGAGCTCTTAACATTTTTTTATTATTGTGGACCCCTTAAAACATTATTATTATTATTATTATTATTATTATTATTATTATTGTTATTATTATTATTATTATTAATATTTTAAAGTTTCCTAAAACAGCTGGCGATCAAAACGCGTATAATGATCCGTCTTAGGCGTTTCAGATAACATTAAAAAAAAAGAAATAATAATAATAATAATAATAATAATAATAATAATAATAATAATAATAATAATAATAATAATAATAATATTTACCAAAGATTGCCTACCTAGCAGCTTTCCGCAAGCAAGACTTTACCGAAGCATTTGCATATGAATGAAGCCAACGACGCACATACTTTCTTTTTCCCTTTCGAGTGGGAATGAGAAGTCCTCACCAACCAAACCGCAGAGAGTGACTCCAGGTCATTAGAATGAATTGGGAGTAATTAGACACAGAAGGGTAGAAATAGTTCTGCCAGACTATTAATCCAGTGACTGACTTTGTCCGTCGATTGGCAGTCAAGGTCTTCGGGAATTAAGTGTATACTTATCTAATGAAAAATATATTAAGACAGAAGATAATATATTCGTATATTCATTCATTTATCTACACCTTTCCAACTTGTCGGGATAGCTCCGTTATATCATTTTATTACCACCCACGAATCTCACGTTTTTATTCTCAGTGTCAAGATTCTTTGCTTTTCATAAACAACCCAGAAATGAATGCCCCGGGGAAATCTGCAAAGGAACCTTGATAAACTGTTATCCACTTTGAGGGGCGGATCAGCGCATGAAATTCATTTGTTATTTAGTTGCGTAACTTGGCGTCACACCACAAATGAACAGAGAGGGAAATGAATATTTATGGGAATGAGGGCATGAAGGAGTAGGTGGAAGAAAAGGGTTTGGATTTTCGGTTCATGAAAAAAGTTGTAAATCTTTTTAGCAATTCCATTCTCCCTCACGGGACCGATAGATTATCCGGGGTTTCTGAGCGATGCATTACATTGCGCTGGATAAAATATACTCACGATGAAGGGGAGAGGAAATTATTCCGTCAGAGCTTATTGAGTTCGGATCTCTTGATGAAGGTGGGGACGGGGACGGGGATGGGGTTTCCTTAATTTTAGACACCTATCAATCGGTCCGACTCGTTAACGAAAATTGATATCAATTACCAATTATTCCAAAATAAAAAATGTGAAAATGACCAAGAAAAAGATCGACGGAGGGCATCAAGGAAATGAAACAGTAATGAAATCACCTCACAGGAAATAATCAGCATATCAACAGGTGTAATTATTTCTATTCCAATTCTGAAAGCGATTCTTTAGTGGATCACATAACAGATTCCTAATCACATGACTGCCCTTAGAATGAAAATCACCATTTCTTTCACTTACTATACCGGCGCAAAATCGCTTATCAAAATATGACGGTCGGTATTTTATGAAGTGTGCATATTTGACGAGTTTACTAATAACAGATGTTATGTTTGAATATCGACTCATGTTTTTACCGTCTTTTTATTTTTCACAGACCTGCTTATGATATGCAGCGTTTCGGTAACTACTCAAATAAATTCAAGATTGATTCGCTGGTGATGTTCTATTTCATTTTCTCTCTCTCTCTCTCTCTCTCTCTCTCTCTCTCTCTCTCTCTCTACACACTTATACATATAGTTTATATACATAAATATAATATAATATATAAATTTATATATACAAATACATACCAGCATAAACCTTATATTACACAACTAAGTTCCATAATTACACTAAATCATAAGACAGTTCAAACTAAAACATGCCGAGATTCGCAAAAGTGTAGACGTCCTCCGAGCGAGTCAACATCATCTCCAAATATTTAAGTAAAAGTAAGTGCATTACGTGCGAACCATTAATCGGTACAAGTTATGGCTTTTACCATAACACACAACATACTCAAGCTACAATTTCTCAGAACATATATTAGTCAGATGTGCTTTAGGGAACAAAGCTGAAAGTTACGGCCTGTGTGAGTTCCTCGTTGGACGAGTGGTTTGCGTGCTAGCCTACTGATTTGGTAGTGAGTGTTCGCGCCCCGTTCTGCCAACGTGGAATCAGAGGAATTCATTTCTGGTGATTAGAAATTCATTTCAAGATATAATGTGGTTCGGATCCCACAATAAGCTGTAGGTCCCGTTGCTAAGTAAACAACTGGTTCCTAGCCACGTAAAAATATGTAATCCTTCAGGCCAGCCCTAGGAGAGCTGTTAATCAGCTCAGTGGTCTGATTAAACTAAGATATACATTTTTACGGCCAGCATGAAATCTTATGCGGGAAATCTGAGGTGATAAACTGTGGTCTGGTGTCTCAGATATTTTAACGAGAAGTCAGCCCTTCAAAAAGTTTTCTTTAACGATTTTAGTCTAAAGCCAAGTACAGGGAAAAGTTGCAAGTGTGATCATTAACTTATATGACCCAGGAATGGCAGATGACTTCATTATGAAAAGAACACTTTTGTTGGAGTATGAACTTACGCCTGGATGATACTGATTTGATTTTGATTTGATTTATAAAGATTTTTGGCATTATGCCAAGCACTGGGGCAACTAAGGTCACTCAGCGCTGAATCGGAAATTGACAGTAAAAGGTTTGAAAGGCGTAACAGGTGGAAAACCTCGCAGTTGCACTATGAAACAATTGTTAGCAGAGGGTGGACAGTAGGACAGAAGAAAGAGAATATGAACGGAGGTACAGTGAGAGGAATGAAAGTAGTTGCAGCTAAGGGCCAAAGGGACGCTGCAGAAAACTTCAAGTAATACCTACAATGCACCGAATGAGGTGCACTGACGGCACTATCCCACTAGGGGGCATGAATGATATTGGCAATACTGAAATGGTGGTCAACCTTCATGACCTGAATACAATGAAAGGTGATTTAGCTTCGAGTCCTGATACGATTATACAGCAGATGAGAGAATCTTTTGGGGAATGTGTTCTGAAATGTCTTCAGTCGCTGAGAAATCACAGCTGTGAAGAAGAATATTTAATAGCCTTCTTGTTAAAACAAAAAGGTTATTAAGCCAATGGATTTAATGGCAAGAACAGATTTTTCTTTAATTACAACTGATGATTACCCGGTTGAAGTAAAATATGACTGAAGCAATGGGATGGATAAAAGAGCACTTAAGACACATACTGAAATAGAGGACTTTACGAGGAGAGCGGAGAATACGAGGTAGGATTTGGTGTCATTGTCAGCAAGAATTCATTATGGTACAGGATCATAGGAGGAAGGAATGAAAGCATGACCCGCTGTGATGTTAAAATGAAGGCTTAGTTAACGAAAAAGATATAAGTAGAGAAACAGATACGTAGATAAACAGACCGAGAGAGTGAGGATTTCGTACCTCGCTGGAAATTACTGGAAACTTCATTATGGAGCAAATTTTTCATTCAAAACTCTGTACGCGAAAACTCATGCAAGCAAAATGCCGGATTCGCCTCCCCTTTTCGACTTTATTTCGTTTCCTAATGATTTTCTTATAAATTTCAATAGCAAACGACATTATACTCATACAATTTAGGTAGTGCTCATTTTACACAAGCACGCACGCGAACACATACCTTTTATATATATATATATTATATATATATATATATATATATAGTATATATTATATAATATTATATAAATGCATATATAATATAAATATTATCATAACTACATATGTATGTATATATATATATATATATATATATATATATATATATATATATATATATATATATATATATAATATATATTTAAATATATACACACACACGTGTGCATGTGTTTGTGTGTGTGTGTTTAATGTCTACAACAAACAGTTCCCATAACTTAACTCCTGAATAAAGGATGATTCTAAATTGCACATAACGCCCCAAAACACCAGCCTTGGTCTTGGTGCTTTTTGGGACGGTACCCTCTGTACTTGAGACTCAGGGCAATACTCTAAACTTTAGAGAGAGAGAGAGAGAGAGAGAGAGAGAGAGAGAGAGAGAGAGAGAGAGAGAGATTTAGCCCTGGGGCTGGATTACGTTTACAATTACCTTTAGAGTCGAAAGGTAATCCAATCGAAATAATCCAGACATACGAAGCCTACGCTGTCCCATATGACATTTGAAACATAACGTCATTAAATGGTCCGTCCAGAGAATGAAGGCGTTGTACAAAAATTTTCTTTTTGGTTGTGGAAAACTTTCTACATATTATTATTATTATTATTATTATTATTATTATTATTATTATTATTATTATTATTATTATTATTATTATTATTATTCAGAAGATGAGACCTATTCAAATGGAACAAACCCACCAAAGGGGTCACTGACTTGAAATTGAAGCTTCCAAAGAATATCAAGGAGTTCATTAGGAAGAAGTAAGACGAGGTAAAGGGAAATACGGAAAGAAGAGACACCAATTATAAAATAGAAAAAAAATTAAATCAATAAAATAATAAATAGATAAAAATGTCTTAGTATTAGGGCAGTAATGTATTACACCTTCGTTTGAACTTCTGAAGAAGTTCCAATTGGAGGACCTCCTTTGGGAGGCTGTTCCAGAGTCTGACGGTGTGAAGAATAAAGGCCCTCGGGAACTGAGGAGTTTCGAGGCACATTTACTCCAATAAAATCTCGGAACGGTGATATAACTGTCTGTTTATTGCGCAGCATGACGCATATTTTTACTGCTAAATGGGGGAGTATAATGCTGACCCATTTTATTCCAAATCATAAACCAATCATGAAGTTACTGTTTCATCTGAATGTATTTTGATTTTGATATAACTCACTACTTTTTACAAGACAAAGCCATCGGATTCTTTGGCACTGTGATTACTCGATTCATTACGTATATCGAGACGTATTCCTTTCACAACGATTAGTTCCTGACTAATTTTCAACACCTAATGCTAACTATGAACCAATGGAAGGAACTAATTCTGCTTTATCAAGAAATAAAGCAGGTATTTACTTAGAAACACCCCCCCCCCCCAACACACACACACACAAAACAGCATCTTGCATCCCCAAACTATCATAATTCAGAAAAGTAACTAAACATGGTTTAATGAGATGGCTTGTGTCAACTCTGCTAAAATTTTCCATGATGTTGAATGTTCGGTTTTTTCGTTTTTTTTAATTAAAATTAGAAGTAAAGAATAAATTACAGGAAATGAAATCATCCACATTTTCGGTGAGAAAGCAAAATAGTTTTGGCAAGGTCAACAAGAATTTTATCGATCAGCAAGAATTTTACATCGAAAAGAATTTTTTTCCTGGTTAATCATCACCAACTACAGACCTGATGACGGTAGGATGGTTAACAGGTAGTCACAAAAAGGCATTAAATTCTCATATTCCTAAATTAAGCATTCGGAGGATAATGAATGACATATGAGCGAATTCTTTCAAGAAAACCCTCACAGACGCATCATGGATTTAGATAATGTTGGAGATGTTAGAGAATGGGAGAAGAAAAGCGATCGTGACCGATAGCAGTTCGAGTAGAAAATTTCCTTCCTCCGGCCCATTAGTTCAACTCTGGATTAGTTGGTGCCCCAACTAGTGGGATTTGGTGGCGCTCTCAAAGTTGCGACCTGGTTGCGACCTAAGGTCACCGACCAAGAAGATTTTGGAACGGGAGAAAAGTCGGAAGACATAAAAGATAAAAGGTCACATGATGACCTGGTGGCTGAAGCACAGCACATGTGAAAATAGCAATATCATTTGATAGGAATACATGAGTAAGTATATGGTGATGTACTTTATCACCCCTATTATGGAGCATTCATTTTATGAGAGGGGGGGGGGGGGGGGATTATCTCTGGTCAGTCTTCGTTGCCAAAATACACAGCACTTTATTAGGTCACACCTCACAGCATGACACCGGTTCTCGAATTACCCAGACACCTTAATAACATATTATTACCGGCAAGCGAATTATTTCTTTAAATGCTAATAGGGAACTAAAAATATTTCGTCGACAGGTATAACCGCTGCGACCACCAACAATTTCTCTTTCAAGAGACTTTGCATTAAAGGGATAAGTAATTTACCACTGTTCTGTTGTCTGAAGAAGAAGAAGAAGAAGACGAAGAAGAAAGACAGTCAGGAAGAGAGAGACAGAGAGAGATTCTTCAGAAAATTAATTGTACCTTTTACGAAGATGAATAGTCTGAAATCTAGAAGACCGTGTAGCTTCAAGATGCAACCATTTTTTTTTTTCGGGATAGGCCACAGGATTAAACTTTACATCAAGGACATGATCTTTGAAAAATTGCGGTGAGAGAGAGAGAGAGAGAGAGAGAGAGAGAGAGAGAGAGAGAGAGAGAGAGAGAGGCGCTCTGACATCCTGCAATGAAAACTGAAAATCTGAGGAAGTGAGAATACGGAGTCGTCAAATGGATGGTATAGATGTGGATTGACAGTCAAGCAGTTAATACGATGATGTAAAGGGAAGAATTGTAAAGAAAGCATTGAAGGACATAAAGTTCAAATGGAGAACCTGAAACAGAAAGACTTTCTCCATAATAATATCGGAGTCGAAAACGCGTCACAAAGACACACACACATGTACACACACACACACACACACAACACACACACACACACACACAGACCGACAAACACCTTATAGTCAATTTTGGAGGATCTGCCCTGGACTTTAAAGTCGTTCCACTGATAAACTGAAATACATTATTATTCCCAGGTTCGTTAATTTTTTTTTTATGTGAAAGCTAATATATTTTGTACATTGGTAATTAAAGCAAATAAATTCACGTGTGCCAAAAGAACCCTCTCCTGCGACAGCAAGAATATTTAAAATCTGACACATTCATAATACCAATTAATTTCCATCATGCATAAATAAAGTTCGTTATATTAAACATTCTGCTTCATTACACGAACTCTCGGCCACGGGAATATTTCAGTGCCGACGTCAAGATTTAATATTTGTAGTTCTGGACATATTTGTATATTTTTATTTTATCTAACTCCTAATTGGATATGTATTGCATCTTTCTTCTGACGCTTACAATTATTCACTCCAATTACCAGGAATGCCTCACTCAAAAGACGATTATGACTTATTCAAAAACCTTGACGCAGATCTCAATTCAGCCTCTTAATGAAGTGGGTAGACACTGCGGTGAATGGTAAGTGTTAAGTGACTCCATTGAAGGGTTCTAAAAATATCTTTGAATCAATTATAAAAAAAAAACGTTTGAGTGACGAATCAAAGGAATATTAATTAATATTAATTCATCGGTACCTTTTCCTCTTCAAGGAAGCAGCTACAGAAGTTGTTACCTTTCAGTTTAAAGAGTGATTTGTGAGATTTAGGTTACCAAGCCAAGCACTGGGGCTCTTCAGCGATTAAGACCTAAAAGAGGGAGTTAGCAAGAATGGTTGGACAGCAAGATAAGCAGATCTACGAAGTAAAGGAAATGAAGCACAAAGCTCTAAAGGAGGAACTACGAGAAACACCCACAGTTGCACTAAGAAGTAACAGTTGGAGGTGCTGGACAGCAAAAATGAAGACAGGAAGTGGGAATCGAAGCAGTATAAAGGACTAAAATGTGGATGCCGCTATGGGCCGCAGGGACGCTGCTAACACCCTTTAGTAGTTAAAGTATACCCTAGTTTAACCAGACCACTGAGCTGATTAACAGCTCTCCTAAGGCTGCCCACGAAGGACTAGATATTTTTACGTGGCTAGGAACTAATTGTACCTAGCAACGGGACCTACAGCTTATTGTGGGATCCGAACCACATCATACCGAGAAATCCATTTCTAATCAACAGAAACAAATTCCTCTGATTCCACGTTGGCAGAGTGGGAAATCGAACTCGGAACTACCGAATCGGTAGGAGAGCACGTAACCCACTCGTCCAACGAGGAACCACCCTTTTAGTAATGCCAATAGTGCACCAAACGAGGTACTCTGACTGCAGTACCTTACTACGATTTTTATTTATTGGGTTACGTTTGCGGGATGAAGTTGCCAGCTTCATGAACGTGCCCCAAACAGGTGACTAAATTGAGGCTTATAAACTGTATGCGTCTGACGTCCCTTGTCGATCACCCATCCAAGGACCACTGTAGCTTGTAAGTCATGAAATTCTGCTTCTTGCTGTTGGGATCCTGGAAGTTTCGGCCTGAAGGGGTCTGTCAAGTTTTACCGTTTGACCAGAAGGTAGAGGTGCATTGTATGACAAACGACTCCTTACTCCTGCAACATTTGTGCAATTTCTACAGAGATCTACTCACACTTCAATGAACATCAAGAGGTTTCACTGGAAGAAGTTTTCAATTCAACCTTGACTGGGACCGCAGTTCTTGATGGCACGTCGGACCGTCCTGAGGAAATAGACCCCTTGGGTAGTGGAGAGCAGGTTGGTATTTCTCTAGTAGGATTTTTAGTTTCCTGGGCTGACCTACAAATCTCGCCCTCAAGGGTTTCCCAACCCCGTTCTCTTAGAGACAGTAGGATTTGCATAAGACCAGTGAAGAGAAAAACGTGTTTCACAGAAGCATACCACTTTAAGGTTGGCATCTCAATTAATCATTGTAAGGTTGGAAAGCTTAGCTTTCAAGAACTTAGAAATCACTGGAAGGATGGATTTTAGTCTATAATCCTAGCAGTCAACGCTTACAACACTTAACAGACCAATTGCTGTATAATTTCCCCTTCTCCAAAAGAAATCTATGTAGGAATAAAAAAAAAATACGTGATGAGTTGACGAGAAAAGTCCCTACGCATTTCTTTAAAAATAACAATACTGAACCCTTCTGAATCTTCTTCACCAAGTTACCTAATTTTTTAATATCTATATTGTGACGTTTATAGATCGTTCGTCTACCCCGCAACTAATTAATTAATTTGATTTGGAAAACGGCAGCCATTTCTTTAGAATATCAGCTGATTTTTAGTAAACGCGGAAAACCCAAAACCCGCCAGCTAGAGATAGGGAGTTCCCCAGTTGGGGGAAAAGTGTCTTTTGTCAGTTTTAGGGACGTATCTCAAAAGGGAAGGATGTAGGCAGATTGGTACTTCTTAGACCTATATCTTAAGCTCTCTTTCCTGTGACCCCTCTGCTGGCTGTATGCTTGTTTTCCAGGATTTGCCTTGCTCGTGGGGGGTTAAGCTGACTTCCAACCCCCAAGCAAACCACCTGAATTCTGTCTCAGTCGGCTGCAAGACGTGATCTCGGACGGGTGTCCGACCAATTGCCCTCCATTTAGGCCTATTCACGGCGTACTGGCACGCACGAACCCCAGACCTGGACAAAGCCGGGCGCCACATTTTTCTACAAAGGTCCACATTCTGAAACATTGCATCCAGGTACGTCCTTGTGGAATAGCATATTGCCAGTCTTTCCCATTCCTATTATCGTTTGATCCTCATTCTCCCAAGTCAATTTCCAGCAACAAAAGGAATTCATCCTTTTGTTCCCTCTTACTGCCTCATGGCTGCATGCTTCCCCTTGGGTGATCGTCCCCGACCAATGAAGTCATTGCATACTTCAGTGAAACCTTAAAAGTTCCTTTTCCCCAGTATTAGAGAATTAATTAATCAAAGCAAGAAGTCATTTTTCCCTTTATCTTGTTTAATCTGGGATTCTTTTCCAGATTCCATGAGTCACGTGCCGTCTCTCTGCCCGCAAGTGTGCATTACCCCCAAGTGAATGAAAATCAGCTTGAATGACTCCAGTTGGAGCCATCATTTACCTTTTCTCCAGGCCAGCAACGGGCCTTTTTGTAAATAATAGCTGTAAAGTAACGAGCTGATGTTTTCTGGCGACCTTTTCCTCTAAAGAAATATTCATTAATAATCAGTTTTACGGTAAGTTCATTAATTTCAACTTGTCTTCCTTTCAATTATTTCGTTTACGTATATAGCCTCTCTCAAGGCATGTCTGTAAATACGAATAAAATTGTCGACCCTGCGACCGGATCGAATCTGGGCTTGCTTAAAAAAGCTTGTAAATCGCGTTATCCCTTGTAAAACGAATGTAAATGTTTTTTCAAAAGCGCAAGAAAAGAAAGCAACACTTGCAAGGGAAAGAAAAGAAAGAGACACTGACTCACGGTAAGGTATTACCATTCATTAATATGGATTATTCTATAACAATGTTAGCTTAAGGTACGTTAAAGTATTTTTTATTGTAGAAGTGTTTTAAGCAAATGTGAAGGTAGAAATCTTATTATTGTAACGGCCAGAGCGCCGAGCGAATTCTGTTATTTTGTAAATCGCTTTGTTCTTGTAGGAGCTCACACGAACCGTGTGCAGATAGATGCCAGAAAGGACCAGATCAAACTAGGAAGTGCTTTGCCAGGGTTTATTGCTGTAATTAGAAATAAAGCCTAGCTAGTTAGGAGTGTTTTACCAATAGTTACGGCAAAAGAAGTGTACAATTCTTTTGTCTGTGATAAGTTAGGGGAATTCATTCTAACTTAGTTTTCATTCCAAGTGTTGGTAACCGCTTACCTCTCAGCTTAATTCAGTTTCGCGCACTCTCGCGTCTTCGCGGTCTCAACCAGCTTTCGTCTCACTCACAGCGGCAGCCATGTTTGTTACCCATTTAAGAATTATCTAAACAATTTAAGCAAAGTAACGTAAGTCTCGAAGTTTTAACGTAAATAATATCAATCTCGGTACTAGTATCTATCGTTCTGCCAGAGAAATTAACGTAATTCGCCTTGAATAAGAAAGTAGAATTTGGTGTTGTAAATTGCCTTCGCATTTACAGAGAATCAGCTGTTTTGAACGACACGCTGTGCGCTATCCGCACTACCCAACTCGCCTCACGTGTTTCACCCCGCATCGCTCACTCGCTCGCTGAGCGAAAATTTCATTTCACTTCGTACTTAACGTAACCTCATTCACAATTGTTTGCTAGCATTTTCATTTTAAAATCCTTACCGTCATTTCACTGTTCACAGGGACCTAGTATACTTACGTAAAGTTAACGTAAATCTTAAAAGTAGAGTAAATTACAAGAATTGTTAACGTAAAACGTGTCTTTGTAAAATTCATATCGAAACGCAAATCATTTCATAAGCGCAAGCCGCTACTATTAGCGTAAAAATCTTTCAACGCGAGCGCGTTATCATTTTCATAAAACGTTATCCAAAGCAATTCTTTCATTTCACGTTAACGTAAGTAAATCCTTTAACGCAAGTTGCGTCATATTAAACTAACGTTAGTAGTTCAATTCAAATATAAGGGAGTTCATTCATATATCATTTTTCACCCTCTCCGAGAGAGAGAGAGAGAGAGAGAGAGAAAACCAGAACCCACTATTCACGAAGCCAAGAGTACTACATCTTAACATTAATTATAGCATGCAGAATTAACATTATTTTAGTCTCTTGTGTCTTTCATTTACACAGCGTGATACGTACGCGCCTGTGTCCATTGCAGTTTGCAAGCATTTATTTATTTCATTTATCGAGTACTTCAGCGAGGGACTGAGCATTTCTAAAATTTCCATTACCTGTCGTTGCCCGAGTGGTCTTTTTATTTTCTTTATCACGAAAGACTTGCGTATACCGCAAGCACAATTCGCACAGTGTGCCACGCAAATTCATTACTTCCAGACAGGGAAGTCGTTACCAGTTTAGGACTGGCCACCAACAGTGCACGTCAGGTCTTACCATTTTACAGTGCCACTAATTCTTGACGCTGTCCATCGACTGGCTGCTGAAGTACTCCCACCTTTTACTTTCTCTCCTCCACCATTACACTCTGCCATGAGCAGTGCCATTTCACTTCAGTATATTTAAGTATACTGCATGTAGTGTCCGGGAGACACCAGCACGATACCAGTGCTCAAAGGGAACGCCTCCCGAAGCGCCGCAATCCCAGCCCTAAGTGCTGACAAACCTGCGTGTCCGTCCTTACGGAACGCTCTATTCTTTAGTGTGTCCATGTACGAGGATCAGTGATCTTTCGGACCATTCCAAGGGAACGCCTCCCCAAAGTGCCGCAATACCAGCCCTAAGTGCTGTCAAACCTGCGTGTCCGTCCTTACGGAACGCCCAAATAACTAGTTGCTTGTCCGTGTAAACAAGGGTCAGTGATCCTTCGGAACACTCAACCAGGGAACGCCTCCCCAAAGTGCCGCCATACCAGCCCTAAGTGCTGTCAAACCTGCGTGTCCGTCCTTACGGAACGCCCAATTCATTAATGTCCGTGTACGAGGATCAGTGATCCTTCGGACCAATCAAGGGAACGCCTCCCGAAGTGCCACAATACCAGCACTACTAGTGCTGTCCAAAAGGAGCGCCTCCTGAAGTGCCATCGCACCTGTACAGACGTACAGGTAGCCCTATACCTGCGTGTCCATCCTACGGAACGCTCATTCATTAGAGTATCCACCATTTTGGATCACTGAACCAAGGAACGCCTCCTCATAAGTGCCGTGCACCTGTATTGGACCTACAGGTAGCCCATTCCAACGTCTCCCAAGTTGGGAACGCCCGTAAGTGTGACGTACGCCGCACACTGCATTCGATTTTTTCACCTCATCAGAAGGTGCCATTCACAAAGTGCCACCGAGCACCCAGTCTTTTCAGACTTTTCATTACCACGCCGCAGAACACATTTCCAAGTGAGTGCCACTTTCCACTGTAGGCACTCCCATTCCATTCAGTACCCTTTCCTGGCCATTATTTTCATTTTCATCAGAGCCTCTACTGCATCCTAAGGGAAATGTCTTCCCCTGATTCCCGCGACTTCTTTGCCAGAGAGCTAGAGAAGCTCGGAGCCCTCATAACTCTGGGCAAGGAGGCCGGTTACACTGGACCAGTGGATAAAGGCGCAGCAGGCTGCTGCACGCCTGCAAGAAAAGGAAGAAAGAGAAGCAGAGGAGAAAGCCAGGGAAGCAGAGAGAAAGGAAAGAGAAGAAGAGAGAAAGCATGAGCTAGCTCTCCTAGATGACGCAATCTCTCTGCTAGCTTCTAAGCCCCAGACCATGAGCTGGACTCCCGGTAAGAGGTGGTTGCAGAGGTTCTGCATCACTTGTTGTGTGCGTGGGCATGCTGTGGATTCCGACCAGTGCCCAAGTCGGTCTCTACCTTGGGAGGAGAGCTTCCAGGGTGAACTTCTCCAAGGCTACCATGTAGCCCTGCCTGATGAACAGTCTCCTACGGCCTATCAGTGGGTACAAGTCATGGCCGACACCGAAGCCCAGGTCTCCCTTATTTCCAGAAAGGCATTGCCTAGGGGTGCCAAAATCCAGACGAACGAAGAAATTCAGTTTGAATGGATTGACGGTAACCTCTATTCTGTTCCTTCGGTCCTTTCTGAAATGTAAAAATGCCCTTTCTGGACCAGGGGTGACCAAGGAAACCACATTGTGCCGCCTGGGCGTAGTTGACCAATTTCATGATGTTTATCAGGTGATATTGGGCCGAGATTTACTTAAGCCGTATCTCCCCTGGAAGCAGCTCCCACTACCAGATGCACCGGATCCCTGCAGCATGCCTCATAATCAATCATCAGTTTTAGATTCAGAGGCTAGTGCCTCCGATGTCCCCGACATCCCTTTTATTTGTGAACCTGGCCCTGACCCAGTGTCAGAGCCAGACATTTCTTCCGCATCATCTCAGCCTCTTACCATCTTACTGCCTACCTCCTCCACTTTGGAAGAGGTAAGCCCACCAGTTAACCCCGGACTTGTTTCCGAGGGTGATTCAACGGAGGATTCCTTAACCTCCCTACCTCAAATCACTGCCAGAGAGGACTTTTCACCTGTGCCAGAGCACAATGCCAGCCTTGGTGACTCCACAGATTCGCAACCTGTGGGGCCATCTCGGCCTTACCGTCCAGTGCCACGGAAGAGGTTCTGGAACACGTTCTGCCGAGACTGTGGCCGCAAGGGTCACATGTCTGCCAACTACGGAGGGTGCGCAAATTTTAATATTCCTGCCATCGCAATGGCCGTTACTAATCCTTCATCACTAGGACCCCCAGCTAAGGGCCCTATAACCGTCACACCCCTCCAAAGCCATTATCCGCCAAGCCACGTCAGAGCCTACGACGACTCTGGCGCTCAAATCTCCCTGATACGGGAAGATCGAATCCCCCGAGGGGCTAACGTCGATAGACGTCACTTAATAACCATAGAAGGTATCAACCATATCAAGCTGATCCTTCCGACCGTACAATTGAGGGTCACCAGACCTAATTTCTCCAAAGTATGTACTCTTGCAGTTGCAAGCTACATTCCAGGAGGTTACGACCTCCTCCTAGGGCAAGACATGAAGTCTCCCTCGCATTCCAAAAAGCCTAGGGGTCCTAACCCCACGACCAATCACTCCAAAGCAAGGAGTCATCGAAATTCTACTTCCTCTAGGAAGTACATCCACCAACAGTCTCCCCCGTTACCCAGGAGGGAGATTGATCATTCACAGTTCCGTTGCAAAACCTGCAACGTAATAGGGCACTCTACTAATTGGCCTAGGTGCCCTAGCCGACTACCAGCAGCGGACAATGTCCATTTTCCACAAGGCTTAGCTTTCCAAAAGAGACAGGAGCCTCTGTCTCCCATTTCCAAGGGCACGCTGAGAGGTATTGCACCTCCGGTACCCGTCACAGGTCCAGTCGACCTCAACACTCTGCCAGTGCCACTTGGCAGCACTGAGCAGTGCCAAGCTCCGTCCAGCCTGGACGTAGAGCCAACACAGAACTTGACTTCTGCGCCTGCCCCGAGCTAGCGCCGGCGCCTAACCTAACCAAGGATCCTCCTACAGGAGATCCTCCAACAGGCATGGAGCTCACCGCAGCCCATGGCCAATCCAAGATCCATGAGTCTTCTTCACCCTCACCACTGTCGCCCGAGGATGAACCTCCGGCAGACCTAACCTTCTCACCTCATCTGGAAAACCAGGAACTGCCCGACCAGGAGTCAGCCTGGAGTTTTCCCCTTACTACGGCTGTCGCAGCAGCTGAAGTGAGGGCCTCCCCTGCAGTAGGTTCCACCTCTACGACGGTTGCTGCAGATACCGGAGTAGGGTGTTCTCCTGCAATCCCTCAGGCTACCACTGCCACTGCTCCTGCTGGCGTTTCTGGCCTTTCCCCAGAGTCGGTGCCTCCGTCTACTCCTAGGACTAGTATAGCCAGGTCCTGGAGGAATAAGAAGAAGAAGAAGAAGGGACGTAGCAAGTCATTAACATACTAACAACAGAGCCACATGCTCTCCTTGACACCTGTGCCCGAGGTACAGTGTCGCATTCAATTGCAGAGTGATCCTGGCACCTACCCAGAGAAGGTAGCCAGCCTGATCTCTGCCAGTAGAACTAACCCTCTAACCCCTAGCCATCGTAATACTAACCCTCACTTAAATATAATTACCTCATTACATTTCCATCCTGGTAATGCACTAACCACTCATCATCCTCACGCACCATAACCTCACCTCATATATTTTAACAGTTCCGTCGCTGAACTACTGCTGTGCGTACCACACTCTGGAATGATTGCGTCTTCATTTAACTGTAATGAGTAGGTTAGGCTAATGATTTAGTACCAGGGCATTAGGTTAGTAGCAAGTAGAATTTTCAAGTAACCTTATCTAGGGGTAGAGTAGACTGTCGTCACAGACAACCCGTAGTTATTACTTAGGCTAGACTACATCACTACATTAAGTTAGTACACTTAGCATCTTTGCCTATAAGTTAGGTAGGCCACTGTAGTTAGCTGTATCGCTGCTCAAAAAACTTCAAGTTGGAGTAGGAGAACTGGGTAGTCGAGACGATCAATTTATTTAAGCCAAGACCTTCACGCCCGAAAGGGAGTGAATGCCTTCTTAACAGGGGGAGCTGTGACGTTTATAGATCGTTCGTCTACCCCGCAACTAATTAATTAATTTGATTTGGAAAACGGCAGCCATTTCTTTAGAATATCAGCTGATTTTTAGTAAACGCGGGAAACCCAAAACCCGCCAGCTAGAGATAGGGAGTTCCCCAGTTGGGGGAAAAGTGTCTTTTGTCAGCTTTAGGGACGTATCTCAAAAGGGAAGGATGTAGGCAGATTGGTACTTCTTAGACCTATATCTTAAGCTCTCTTTCCTGTGACCCCTCTGCTGGCTGTATGCTTGTTTTCCAGGATTTGCCTTGCTCGTGGGGGGTTAAGCTGACTTCCAACCCCCAAGCAAACCACCTGAATTCTGTCTCAGTCGGCTGCAAGACGTGATCTCGGACGGGTGTCCGACCAATTGCCCTCCATTTAGGCCTATCCACGGCGTACTGGCGCGCATGAACCCCAGACCTGGACAAAGCCGGGCGCCACATTTTCTACAAAGGTCCACACTGAACATTGCATCCAGGTACGTCTTGTGGAACAGCATATTGCCAGTCTTTCCCATCTTATTATCGTTTGATCCTCATTCTCCCAAGTCAATTTCCAGCAACAAAAGGAATTCATCCTTTTGTTCCCTCTTACTGCCTCATGGCCGCATGCTTCCCCTTGGGTGATCGTCCCCGACCAATGAAGTCATTGCAATCTTCAGTGAAACCTAAAAGTTCCTTTCCCCAGTATTAGAGAATTATTATCAAAGCAAGAAGTCATTTTTACCCTTATCTGTTTTAATCTGACTTCTTTCCAGATTCCATGAGTCACGTGCCGTCTCTCTGCCCGCAAGTGTGCATTACCCAAGTGAATGAAAATCAGCTTGAATGACTCCAGTTGGAGCCATCATTTACCTTTTCTCCAGGCCAGCACGGGCCTTTTTGTAAATAAATAGCTGTAAAGTAACGAGCTGAGTTTTCTGGCGACCTTTTCCTCTAAAAAAATATTCATTAATAATCAGTTTTACGGTAAGTTCAATTAATTTCAACTTGTCTTCCTTCAATTATTTCCGTTTACGTATATAGCCTCTCTCAAGGCCAGCTAAATACGTAAAAAAAAAAAAAAAAATATATATATATATATATATATATATATTATATATATATATATATATATATACTATATATATATATATATATATATATATATATATATATATATCTAAAAATCAATCTATCAAATTTTCTCATGATTCAAACACACAAAACTCCATCAATGGCCAATATTTATCCCAGTGACAGTAAACAACCAGATCATTTTGAGGGGCGATGCAGCTGAGGTTGTAGTGACGGATTTCAAGAGTAGAAAAGGCATCAACTGACGTTAGCGTTTCCAAAAGGAAGGAAAGACCGAGGGAGTTAGAAGGTTAATTGTTGTTCAGTATTAAATTGAGAGACTGATAAAGGAGGTTTCTTACTCTCTTAAATATCTTTTAATCGTTTAGTCTCAGAGAAGTCGCAGTCTTCTTGTCCAGCCTAATTTAATCTGATTTCTCTCAGTTTTTCGTAACTGAAGGTAAATGCGATGATATGAAATGTTTTATTTGTACGATACTCCTACGAATATACAGAATTTAGGCCAAAGGCCATGCACTAGGACCCATGAGGTCATTGAGCGCTGAAATGGAAATTGAAAGTAGAAAGGTTTGAAAGGCGTAACAGGTGGATAACCTCGCAGTTGCACTACGAATCAATTATTACGAGAGGGAGGAAAGTAAAATGGAAGAAAGAGAATTTCATCAGAGGTACAGTAAAAGGAATGAAAGGGATTGCAGCTAGAGCCCGAAGGGACGCTGCAAAGAACCGTAAGTAATGCCTACGGTACACCCCATGAGGTGCACTGACCGTGCTAACCCCGCCCCCATCCCACCTCATAGATCATTGGTATGAAATTCCTTCAAATTTGTATTGCCGAATTTGTTGTTACTGCGTCGAATGCTGTTCGGGACTAGAACTTTTTGGATTCCAAAAAACGAATCATTTCCTATTTCAGTTTACTGAATGCTCAATATTTAAATAGATTTAGCATTAATGTTATTTTTACTGTTTTAACTCCTGTGATCTTCTCATCTGCGGTAATACTTTTTATGAATAAGAATATTTTTTTTAATGCAGTTCTCCCGCGGAAGCATTAGACACGCCCGAGAGAGAAAGAGAGGTCCTTTCATTACCCAAAAGGCACAAGCGAAAACAAAATACACCAGAGAGAGAGAGAGAGAGAGAGAGAATGTTATATTGCATGGAAACAACCTTCCCCCCCAAAAAAAAAGAAACTTTAATGGCCCTACTTTAGACTCGTTAATGATTTTTCGAGTTTTAATGAGATCAAAGCCATATTAGTAACGTGTCAATTTGGAAATAAAAGTTAACCCGATATTGAATGACTATTAAGAGTTACATTTTTACGTGAATTCAGGCAATATGATTCCCTCATCTTTAGCAATGAGCTTTGTCCTTCGTTCTGCATTAAAAGGAAAAAGGAAGGAGAGAAAAAATATGACTAGTGAGGCGTGAGAAAACGACTCCGTGTTTCAGGCATTAGTGAGGAAAGGAGCGAAAGAAGGAGGCTGAGAGAACCCTAATGGTGAGAGACCATCGGTGGAGAAAAAAACAAAAAAACGCTTGAAGGAAGCTGGCGAGGAAGTTGATGGTTAAAAACGGAGAGCAAGAGATACCCGGAGAAAAGATTGGAGGGGGGGGGGGGGGGCGCTAACGATAACTTCGCCCAGCCCCACCACCTTTCGAGATCTCATCGTCTCTTGGTGGGCGTCTCGCGAAGTGTTTTCCATAAGCAATGAGGTCATCGTCTCTAATGGTAGAATGGACGGAGAGGGAAGAGGTGGGAGTGTTTTTCAGATGTAATCATTTGTAATGACCAAATCAATAATATTTGTAAAAGATATCCAGTTTATTGTATATAATGATATCTATTTCGAAAAGGTGTAGTTTTAGATACTTCGAAAAGGGCCGGAGACTGCCAAAAATAACGGTTTTTGTAAAATTTGAAAATGGACGAAGACCGTTATGGCTTTCTCAAACGACCATCATCCGCAAGAAAAGTGCCACTCGAGAGGATTCTTTCCCCAAATGGCTGATCAGCCTCTTTAAAAAGACAAGTTATACGACTGCAAAAATGCAAACGGCCTCTGCGAATTCCACGACCTGTAAGTGAAAGCGGAATGAAATACCAAACCTCTCGGAGAACTGAGTTCTCGTCTTGCAAGCAACAGACTGTCTGCGGATCATTGGGAATCAAAGAAATGATTCGTACTTGTTCTGTCCTACGCGATTTTGCCATTTTCTAACGGTCCCTTAAAAAACAAATGAAAGTAAAAATAATACTCAACACACACTAATGCATTTCAACGTTCTGTCAGGTGACGGTTATTCTACTATTTTTGCAATAAAAGACATTTTTACCACACCTGATGCTTACGTCACCACTTATGCAAAATTGCTTGCAACGACAAGGAAGTAAAGGAAGGGAGACGGGCTGAATTGTAGCTAAAATTTGTGATGTTCTGCATCAATTTTGTATTAGTCCGTTTTAATGCATGTCATTTCTATTTCTCTTTTATGAAAATCACCGAAAATGTTTCTCTGTTTTATCTATTAAAAATACGTGGCTCTGCAGGCAAGCTAATTATCAATTGTAGAGTACGAGCCCTACTGGTTAACGCTGCCTCCGAAATATATACTATCGTCGAGGTCCTCGCTCATTTGACAAGAAACCTCAGCAGGTTTCATTAGTAAAAAGAAAAAAGTAAAAAAAATGCTTCGGCGCGATCGCATTTTCTGTACAGCGTATAATGTATGAAACTCCCAGCCACGGCCCAAGAAACTACCACACGCGGCCCATGAAACTTTCAGCCAAGGCCCATTGGTGGGCTGTGTTGTTAGGCCTTGTAGCGGTGCCAGACGCAACATCAATTCTAACGATAACTCTAAGAAAAATAAAAACTATTGAGGATAGAGGGCTGCAATTCGGACCTTTTGATGATTGGAGGGTGGGTGATTGGGTGATCAACATACCAATTTGTAGCCTCGGTAGTTTTTAAGATCTGAGGTGGGACAGAAAAAGTGAGGACGGACAGACAAATAGCCATAACAATAGTTTTCTTTCTTTACAGAAAACTAAAAAGAGGAAAAAGGAAAAGTAAAATAACTTTTTAACACTATATGTATGAAGCCTCTCCCTATCTTCGAAATCAGTTTTAAATCTGTTTGCTGTAATGCAATAGACAGACATTCCATCAAATTGTGGATAGTCTGTATCAGAAATACTACGTTATCTAACGATTTACACATTTGTAATAATGTCAAACTGAATCCCAAGAGCGAATGAATGAATGAAGCCTCTTGATATATCCAGAATAATTATGATGCAGAACGACACAACCACAGAGAGAGAGAGAGAGAGAGAGAGAGAGAGAGAGAGAGAGAGAGAGAGAATGGACTCTCCCTCCTATCGTACTGAAAGGGCTTTTCATCAGTGACATGCATCATTAGTCATTAGCTGAAGAGGCCAGAAAATGCAGTGGCGAGCAGATGTGATTTTTTTTTTTTTTCTCTCCAAAGAATTCCACCCAACCATTTAGACACAATACGAGATTGTCTGAGTGATACGGCTCTCGGACCCAACAGGAGAAAGAAGAAAATGGAGGTTTATTTGTTGTCTTTATGGCTGGAAGTGTGGGCGTGGAAACCACAAGCCTAAAAATGCAGATGATTGTTGCGTGAAGTTTAACACGTGTAACAAAACCATCTCTAGTGTCACATTCCTCTTAGTAATCGATAAGAAAGTTATTGTCAGCTTCAGTTGTGTGTTTGCACTGAATGGTAAAGAAACCAAGGGGGCTTTGATTTCCGATATAAAGAATAAACTACCGTCTGAGGTAAGAGCCCTAAGGAACAACCTGATTCATGGGGTATGGAGTCTGCCCGAAAAACTTACAAGAGCTGATATTTATGAAATAATGTTTTAATCTGAGCCAAATCTTACTAGCTTTACGTCATGAAATGTTACTTTGCTCTGCGTTCAGAGCTAAAGCAGATGGAAATCACGTATGAAACGATTTATTTTCCAACTCTCTCTCTCTCTCTCTCTCTCTCTCTCTCTCTCTCTCTCTCTCTCTCTCTCTCTCAACGTGTACAATTAGGCACGCGAATGTAATAGAGAGAAATGATACAACATGTCTTCACTATGTATACTCGTATCTACCGTTTTCATTTCTACTCCTGTTCATTACCTGGCTCTTTATATTTTTTCCTCATTACAAACTAAATTCTTAGCGCACTTATAGCTGTTGTTTATTTCCCTTTTCTATTTTATTTTGAGTTAATTGGACTGATTTATTGTAAATGAAAGATATATCCAATTAGCTGTTAAGATAAAAAAGAAAAGAATACATGAATGTGTCCAGAACTGCAAATATTAAATCTTGACGTCGGCACTGACATATTTCCGTAGCCGAAAGTTTGTTTAATGAAAAAGGATGTTTAATATAACGAAAACATAAGCATGATGGAAAATAATTGGTATAATGAATGTGTCGAATCTTGAATATTCTTGCTGTCACAGGAGAGAGTTTCTTTTTTTGGTTTATATGAATTTACTCGTTTTAATTACCATGTACAAAATACATTAGAACACAAAAATCAACGCTTCTGGAAAGAATAAGGTTGTCTACCTCATCATTGGAACGATTTTCAATTCCATGACATATTCTTCAATATCATCTGATAGATGCTTCGGTCAGTATCTCTTCTCGTCTTTCTCTGTCACTTTGCGAAGCCGTTTTCGGTAAAGGCTGGAAACCTGATATCGAAATGATAACAAAAACTACGAAATTGATTTATAGTGGTTTTCTATTTTAGGTCCTCTATTTAACTTTCTGTAAAAGAAAACTAACGAGATGAGCATTTCTCCCACCGTCCGCACTTTTCCTCTCCGCCCTCAGATCTTAGAAACTACTGAGGCCAGAGGGCTGCAAATTGGTAAGTTGGTCATCCACCCTCCATTCATCAAACATACCAGATTGCAGCCCTCTAGCCTCAATAGCTTCTATTTTATTTTAAGGTTAAAGTTATTCATAATCGTACGTCTGGAAACGATATAGGACAGTCCATCACCGACCGTGGTTAAAGTTTTATGGGGCGCGGCCCATACAGCATAATACCGAGACAACCGAATGATATATTTTCGGTGGCCTTAATTGTACGCTGTACAGAAAACTCGATTTCGCCGAAGAAACTTCGGCACATTTCCTACTTGTTAATCTTTATGTTTTCCAATACTCTCTTCAGAATCGTCCCTTACCATCATCTCATTAACTGCTTGACTGGCTATCGACGTCAATACCATCCATTCGACGACTCCGTATTCTCACTTCCTCAGATTTTCAGTTTTCTCTCTCTCACCGTAATCTTTCAGCATCCATCCTCTTTAAAAGATCATGTTACTGCTGCTGCTAAGTTTAATCTTTTGGCCCATCCAGAAAAAAAAGGGGGCTGCATCTTGAAGCTGCATATTCTTCTAGATTTCAGGCTAGGTCCATCTCTCTTCCTGAACGGTACAATTAATCTTCTGAAGAATCTGTCTCTCCCTCTCTTTTTACTTCTTCTTCTTTTTCTTCTGCTTCTTCTTCTTCTTATTCTTCTTCTTCTTCAGACAACAGAAATGTGGTACTCTATTCATCCTTTTAATGCAAAGTTGCTTAAAAGAGAAACTGTTAAATAAGATATTAATTATCCGTAGTACAAACGAAGATACCTGTCAACGAAATACTTTCAGTTCCCTACCAACACATGAGGGACAAACCGTTGGAATATAAATTAATAATTTACTTGCCGGTAAAAATGTATCATTAAGGCGTCTGAGTGATTCGACAACCGGTATCATGCCTCAAAATGTGACCAAATAAACGCATCGGTTCCCTATTGCTTGGTTACCGGAATGTATTCTGATTAAAAGGAGTTATTATTTTAACAAAATGCCAAGCTTGATCGACCAAGCCATCGTGAACCTTTTTATCTTTATAACTGCCGATTCAACTTCCTCGTCGAACGAGTGGTTTTCGTACTCGCCTAACGATTCGGTAGTCCCGAGTTCGAGTCACCGCTCTGCCAACGTGGAGTCAGAGAAATTTGTTTCTGGTGATAGAAATAAATTTTTCGATTTACTGTGGTCCAGATCCAACATTAAGCTGTAGGTCCCGTTGCTGAGTAACCAATTGGTTCCTAGCCACGTAAAAATATCTAATCCTTCGGGCCAGCCATAGGAGAGCTGTTATTTAGCTAAGTGGTCTGGTTAAACTAAGAAATACTTAATTTGCGGTAAAAGTATGCGTTAAAACAGACTTCTCCTTTTAGTAGATGACAGACCTCTTCTTAAAAGTAAGTGGTAGTTAGCTGACCCTGGAAATACATGAGAAGGGAGAAAATCCCTTAAAGATTCTTCTCACGTTCCAAAATCTTCATCTTGGTCAGTGTCTTTTCAGGGTGCGACCAAATCTACAGCGTTGAACCAATGGGCGGAAGGAATGGCATTTTCCGCTCGAACTATTATTGGTCATGGCCGTTTTTCTCCAGTCCTCCAACATCTGCCCCGTAGGGAGCTGATGCCGCCAGTGCACCTCACGCGGTGCTCTGTAGGCATTACTTGAGGTTGTTTGTAGCGTCCCTTCGGCCCCTAGCTGCAACCCCTTTCATTCCTTTTACTGTATCTACTGTTATTATCTTTCTTCCATCTTACTTTCCATCTTCTCCTAACGATTGATTCATTGTGCAAATCCTTTAACTTTTCAAACCTCAATTAATCTCATTTCAGCGCTGAATGACCTCATAGGTCCCAGCGCTTGGCCTTTGGCGTAAGTCTTATATTCCTCCCTCTGACATCTCCAGCATCAAGTAAGTCCACGGTGCGTCTGTGAGGTCTTTCCATTGGGATCTCGTTCAAACGTCAGTTATTTCCACCTTCTCCGTTACTTCATAAAAATATGAGACTTCAGTGTCCATTTGTGACTATCTTTTAGCCATCCCATCATAGCTGCAAATGATTATAACAAAAATTCTTATTCATATAAAATTTTTTCTTGCAGAAACTGCGACAAAACTGTTTTGCATAGTTAAAAAAAGAATGATGTCGGATAGAAATTCGACCGTTTTTAGCTGACATATGCAGTAACCAAGCAGTTTGTTTCAACTTTCGAAATTTTATTGCATATGGAAAGTGGTGGAGAAGCCTCTTTCCATTTTTCCCCGTCCACCAACCAATTTCCCACAACCGATAAAAGAACTTTTCCTGTCATGCCTTCATTCTCTGAAAGGACCGTTTAATATCATTATTATGTTTCAATGTTACATTGGGTAGCGTAGGCTACGACTGTTCGGACCATTTCAAGAGGATTAATAAAATTATTTCGAGAGAGACTTAATCGAGATGACATAATTATTCTCGTATTTAACCACGAAGGGGTAAGTCAGAAAGCTTTATTTCCATGTCATGTAACATTAAAATTCAGTGTGTAAAAAATAATTCTTTAATTCACTCAGTTGTGTATCCAAAGGGTCTCGTAGTTCAGAGATTCCGACATCTACCCCGCTAGCCAAGGGGGCAGGTGGTTGGATGTGCCATGTCTCCCCTACCCTCCTGATCTCCTACTTACCCTGCCCCAACCCAGGCGAGAGAAAACAGGTTTGCAGGAGGAGGGTGGATGGCTTCCCTACCCTTCCGTTCCCCCTTACACAGCCACCACCTTAGGGCGGACAAACAGGTTTGGAAAAGGGTGGATGTCATCCCTACCCTCCCGTTCCCCCACCCCGTGGCGGACAAACAGGTTTGCAAGAGGGGGGTGGATGTCATCCCTACCCTCCCATTCCTCCACCAACCGAGCCACCCGTGGCAAACAAACAGGTTTGCAAGAGGTGGGTGGCTGTGTCATGTCTCCCCTACAGTCCCCCGGGGGAGGAAACACAAGATGTACTGGGATTTTTTTTTATCATAGACCGTTGCATTAAATCCACCTGTGCAATTACTGGGTACCTGGTGTGACGCAGCCCAGGGAATCCTCTTTTTGTATATGCCACAGGCAGGTCCTGGGGCTGGATTTCCTATAAGATTTTTGCCCTGAAGCTAAGTTACATTGGGTCACATGACCCAAAAAACGCCAAGACTTGGTCTGGTGTTTTGGGCGCATCTGTTCATTAGGATTATCCTTCATTCAGAATCTATGTTATGGGAACGGATTAGTGGCGACACCACACGCATATATAATTATTAATATAAATATAAATATAAATAATTTTATATATATTATATACAAGCATAATGCTACATATCTCAATATACAATTCGTTCTACCGACTTAGAGCGAATTGGATATTAAATACAATTTGTAGCTTTAATGTTTGCGTATATCAAATGCCACAGGAAGGTGATAAATATCCATTCATATATACAGGGTGTCCATAAAGTCCCAGTACCATTATAGGTAATAAATATGTACAATTGTACTGGGACTTTATGGACACCCTGTATGTATATATATAATATACTAATATATAATATATATTATATTTATTATATATATATATAATATATATATATATATATACCATACATATATATAATCATATATATATATATATAATATAATATATAATATATATATATATATTATTATATAATAATATAATATATATATATATAGTATATATAATTATATATAAAATAATTATTATAATATAAGTACTCCTTCGAGATACGAAAGGCTCAACTTACGAAAAACTCGAGATACGAAAGCTGACACGAAAAATTTTACTGCTCTACATACGAAAAGTTTTCAAGATACGAAAGGTTTCTGAAAGTCCGAGATTCACCCGATAACAATTTTGAAACTCGCGCCACGCGCTGCCATCTTAGTTCCAGTAGACTCGCCACCATCCTCCTGCTCTCCCATTGGTTCCTGATGCTAGCCAAGCCATGAGATCCTCTCCTATTGGACAGCATCCCACCCATCATGCATCTTACGTGGTGGCATACCTTCGCTCGGCCACTTCGCACCCGAAGCTTTATCCTACACATGCGGCATTCGTTCGGTCCAACGATTTCGTTTAGTATCGTAAATTCGTTAGTGATTTCGTTGTGCTACTTTATCGTGTTGTGAGAACCTAATTAGTATACGTACTACATATGTAACTTAATTACGTACAGTACATAGTAGTCATGGGTCCCAAGAAAGTTGCTGAAGTTCACAGAAAGAAGAGAATGCTTTCTATGGAGACAAAAATGGAGATAATAAAAAAGTATGAAGCTGGCTTGCGGTTGAGTGTGATCGCTAAGGAATACGGCCGAAATCCGTCGACGATAGGCACCATCCTTAAGCAGAAGGAAGCCATCAAAGCAGCTACACCTTCCAAGGGCATGACTATTTTGTCCAACAAGAGGAGCCATGTGCTTAATGAAATGGAAATGCTGCTTCTTGTATGGATCGAGGACAAAGAAATCGATGGCGATACGATAACCGAGACAGAAGGCCAGCGCTATTTTCGGCAATTGCCCAAGCCGAAGACGACGGCGAAGAGGGGACATCAACGGCAACCCCAGAGTTCAAGGCTTCTCATGGGTGGTTCGAAAAATTCTGTAAACAGACTGGCATCCATTCGGTGGTGAAGAAATTAAAATTACGTAAAGTATAAAAAAGTAAAAAGAAATGTAAAAATCAAAAAAAGACAAAATAAATTTTATTTTAAGTTTTTTGTAAAGTTAAGTGTTACAGTTTTGTTAATGTGTTTTGTAAAGTTTAGTTTGTTTTTCTGACATTTTTTTATGCGTTTCATAAAGTTAAGTACATATCTGCCGTTTGTCCTCCTCCTCCTCTGCCACCACTTTCGGAGATAGCCTCACTCGAAAGGTAAGCTTCCACATTTTACGTTAAAGTAATAATATTTCTTGTACATAATATACACTTTTATTTACAGTTTTGCATTTTTATTATTAAGTTACATATTGAATGGTCCAAATTGTTGTAGTATTTCATTGTTTATAGGTCAATTTAGCTTTATTATAAAATTTACTGGGGTGTTTTTGGAGGGCTTGGAACGGATTAGCCATTTTACATGTAAAATGTGGTCCAAGATACGAAAAACTCATGATACGAAGGGCGCCTCGGAACGGATTAATTTCGTATCTCGAGGTACTACTGTGTATATATCTATATATATATATATATACTAACATATATATATAATATATATATATATATATATTATATATATATATATTATATATATTATTATTATTATATAATATAATATATAATATATTATATAATTATATTATATATATTAATATATTAATATATTATATATATATATACTTATAATAATGAACTTCATTACGGAGCAACTTTTTCATTCGTAACTCTTTACGCGAAAACTCATGCAAGCAAAAGGCCCAGTAATGCCACATTCACGTTCACTTTTCGACTTTATTTCTTTACCTAATTACTCTCTCATACTTCTCAGTGGCAGTGTATTTTATATAATTTAATAGCGCTTATTTTACACTGATTATATATATATATATATATATATATATATATATCATATATATATATATATATATATATTATATATATATATATATATATATATATATATATATATATATATATATATATATATATATATATATATATATATATATAAAAGTTTATTAAGAAAAGTTTCGTGCCATCCTGACTCATCATCAGTCTGTAATATAAAATTATTCACATTTATAAAATATAAAATTAAAGTTTACTTGCCAATTTAAAAAGGAATACATAAAAAACGAAAGTTATTCATAAAAAATTAGTTGTTAATAACTAAAAACAAAAATTATTTACAAGGTGACATTAAAATTGACGAAATTTAAGATTAAACAGGAATAGCAACTTTTACAAAGAGGAGGATAATAAAGAAATGTTGTGGGACCGTCGTTTGCCCAGACCTCAACTACGCCAAGAAAAGCTGAGTAGAGGATTGACTCGAATTGAGGGAAGGAACGAGGTGCTTGATATGTAAAGAAAAGCGTCGTTATATATTGGCTGTGCAGGGTATTGTCAATTATCGTAAAATGTGTTTTGTTAATTTCCATTTTACAATGAGCTGCATGATTTCTTATATTAGAGAATTCAGGGTTGGTTATCCTCTGGCCATGCTTGGCAGGGTGATGCGAGTAGCGTTTTATGAGGCGGCACGATAATGGATAATAGCTACCTTTGTGGCTCTGTTGAACTAACGCAGAATGGTAACCATGGAATCTATGGGGACAGCAATGAAGGCGCTTTAATAACAACAGAGATTAAATCAGCAAATAGGCCATAACAATATAGTATACAGCAACAGCAGCAATGATGGAAATCGCTCTGGTTAAGCCATTAGTTTCATTACGTCGAAGTGCAAACACAGATCAAGGGTAGCTCAGGTATTATGCAATTTCTCTTTTACTATTTGTAGGATTAAATTGTGTTGACACAATTTCAATCCCAGATTTATGTCGCTTTTGTTTGTTAAGTTGAATTGAGTATAGAATTTAAGCCAAAGGCCAAGTACTGGGACCCATGAGGTCACTCAGCGCTGAATCGGATATTGAGAGTAAAAGGTCTGAAAAATGTAAAAGGCAGAAAACCTCGCTATTGCACTATGAAACAATTGTTGGAAAGGGTGGAAAGTAAGATGGAAGAAGGAGAATATGAAAGGAGGTACAGCAAATGGAATGAAAGGTGTTGCAGCTCGGGGCCGAAGGCACGCTGAAAAGAACATTAGGTAATGCCTACAGTAGACCGCGTGAAGTGCACAGACGGCACTACCCCCTACGGGACTTTATTTTAACTTTAAAATGTAGGGCAATAATAAATTTCATTTAAAATTAGAAGGATTAAACAAAAACTTCTTTCAGTTTTCTTCTGAAGATGGAAAAAGGAACCCACAAGATAAATGAGTATATCTTGTTTAATTGTAAGTATTCACGTATTTACAAAGTGCTCGAGTGTTAAGTAAAATACTATGTAAATACTTCTTTCTATATATATATATATATATATATATATATATATATATATATATATATATAGATATATATATATATATATATATTTAAAAATCACCATAACCAGTACGGCTGATGATGTCTACTAATCAAGTAGACGTAAGCTCCTGTCTTTTAAGAATTTTTTAATAAACATCTTACTAAAGTGTGGGCTTTTATTACTTCAAAATATATATATATATATATATATATATATATATATATATATATATCATATATATATGTTATATATATATTTATATCATATATATAATGCCTCTTTCTTATTTATTTGCATATAGTTTCCATGCATACGCAAATAAATGCAGACATTCGCGTCATAATCTTCCATTGCACTGTACAAATGATCATTATTCTACGATGAAAAGTTTTATTCATAATCTTTCAGTATAAGTCATGCGCTTTCGCTTTTTGACCTTTTCAGGACAGAAGTTGGTCTGTCATTAGCTTGTGTATTTGTTTTGTAAGTAAAACCAGGTTCCAGTTACATTTACGACTCTTCACTCGAGCCTTGAATAAACGAATACTTCACACAAATATTAAATACAGCGAAAGCCGATTGGTACGCACCCTGACAGGTCATAGCTAAATTCATGACGGACAAAAAAATTAACCCCTTCAATCATGACCTTCTTGGGTCAAATCTGCATAAATGCTCAGGGGAAAAGCACGATGGAAATGAACATTATTTTCGAAAGGAAATGTAAACTATTTCCTAACATCCACTTTATCAATAATAATAATAATAATAATAATAATAATAATAATAATAATAATAATAATAATAATTTGTTTATTTGTATGGTGTTTTTACGTTGCATGGAACCAGTGGTTATTCAGCAACGGGACCAACGGCTTGACGTGACTTCCGAACCACGTCGAGAGTGAACTTCTATCATCAGAAGTACACGTCTCTCACCCCTCAGTAGAATGCCCGAGAATCGAACTCGCGGGCTGCGAGGTGGCACGCCAACGCCATACCAACCACGCCACTGAGACGCTATTATAATAATAATAATAATAATAATAATAATAATAATAATAATAATAATAATAATAATAATAACAAACATATAAATATATCAATCAATAAATAAATAAATAATTAAAAATTTTTGGTTTCAGTAGCCCGAAGCGGAGGTCCCCGATGCCGGCGAAAGGTAGGCGGTGGGAATGACAGACTTTTGAAGGGGGCGGTTAAGAAATCCCCCCGCACCCCCTCGCCCCCCGGGAAGGGCGTGGTTAGGGAAGCTATGTGGAACTGCTTGTCTAGGCAGATGTGTTTACAAGCCTGCTCGGATGCTAAAGAAGCCAATTGGCTTTTATTATGAAGGAGATATATTTACCTTTCCTACGGGGGAAGGTTGTTATCTTTTTCTGTGTTGTTGATATACGTTTTTATATTCCTTTTATCATACGTTATTTCTCTTGGCTGCCTGAAATGTGATCGGACGGCAAAGACTTGGTGTCGTTTATATTCGAAGTACTTGACTAAGGCAGGCCTATTCTTATGGTCAAGAAGTTGCAAATCAAAAGAAAAAGAAAATTCAAAAAGGAAGTAGCTTATAGTGCTGTCAGTGCACCTCCCTTCGTGCATTGTAGGCATTACTAGAGATTGTTTACCACGTCCCTTCGGCCACTAGCTGTACCCAGATTTTAGCCATTTACTTTGCCTCCATTCCCGCTTCCTTTCCTCCACCTTACTGTCCAACCTCTCCAACTCCCTCTTTTCACTGTCTTTGGCGCTGAATTATTATATCTATAGATATAACATTTTCTAACTAAATTGTAATGCCATTTCACCACGTGAAGCTTCAGAATGCTGGATCATAAAACAGAAGTAAATTCTTACTTCCTATATTTTCCGAGAAATGGAATAATCGGAGTTATGTCTCTTACGATTATTCAGTGACGTTCGCCCTTACGCTGAGCCGGAAATGACATCCTAAAGTAATCTCAAATACTTTAGAAAAATTTTTCGTAGCAGCAAAAGGAGACTCGTGCCTCCAACGACCAAGGAAGGATTCTACAAATTTGTAATTAAGCGTTTCCAATTTTTGCCGGTGAAATTTACTAATTGATGTGGACAATTAGACAAAAATCTACCTTTGAATTATTATTTTAAACCACAATTCAAAAAAGCATAAACAAACGAACAAACTAACCCAAGCTCAACTCATGTAAAGGACTTTCTAATGGAATATCCCAATGGAATTTGAATTTTTCTTCTGTAACCGTAGAGTTTTATTCACCATTAAATCCAGTCATCTACCTTTTCCAGACTTTTATTGAAGACGTTCATTTGAAATGTCATTAATGAACGCAGCAAGTAATTTTCTAAGGTTGACAGTAATTAATGCGAAGTCTTTGTTGACAGGATATTTCTGGGAATAAGGAAAGATTTTTGTCGAAGAGTTTTTAATGAAGGAATTATTTTTGTTCTGTCAGTCATTCGACAACGTCATTCTCAGAATCCTTGATGTTCTTTATCCTGCTGCAATATTCAGTTGCATATCAACTGACATCTTGATGTCATGACAGTTTACAGGTTTTAACTGAAAGCTCAAGTGACAGAATTTACTTTCTTTAACCTCTGACCTTTTCGTATTTTCTCCTTCTCATATTTTCTGAAGTTCAGTTTCCTTTGGCTCAGTTCCTCATCATAGACATTAATTTACCTGAAGGGACAGAGAGAATATTGTCTGTTTTAATTAGAGTAATGTCCTTGTGAAGGTTTGATTTGTGTCAACTTTGTGATACATATCGCTTTGCATCGCTTGTAAACTGGAAGGCATTTAATTAGATGTACAGACATATCTTTGCATAAAGATATGGGTGTGGAGTTGAGTTGAATATAGAATTTAGGCCAAACGCCGAGCACTGGGACCTATGATGTCATTCAGCACCGAAATGGAAATTGACGATAAAAGGTTTGAAAGGTGTAACACGAGGAAAATCTCACAGTTGCGCTGTGAATCAAGTGTTAGGAAAGGGTGGAAAGTAAGATCAAGAAAGAGAATACGGAAGGAGGTAAAGTAAAAGGAACAAAAGTGGTTGCAGCTAGGGCCCGAAGGCACGCTGCAAAGATCCTTAAGTAATGCCTGCAGTGCACCGAATGAGGTGCACTGACGGCATTAGCACCCTACGGGGGATATGGATGAAGCCTATTTTCTAGACACTAAACCCATATGGAATCTAATCAGTTGATTTCTACAAAAAAATATAAATTCATAACCAGACTGACGATACATGTAAATTGTTCATCATTAGTGAAGTCAAATATTTGTGAAAAAGTAATCGGCTCAGTAATGTTAACATATAAAATTATTCTTCAATAACAAATTTTATGTATTTTTCTCGGATTATCTTCGGTAATATCATAATAAATTAAGCAACTATCTCTCCATTGTATCCAGCTTTAGGTTCCAAAGCAATGCATTTCC
>NC_061097.1:26458007-26475507 GCF_015104395.2 Macrobrachium nipponense
GAATAAATAGGCTATGTATCTATCTATCTATCTACATATACTATATATACATTTATATATATATATATATATATATATATATATATATATATATATATTATATGTATATATATATCTATATTACACGAAAATATGGAACGTGATGAATCTATAAATAAGGACAAAATCCACGACGTGGGTCTGTAAGGCCTTTCGACTTCTCGTCCTTTACTTAGCAAAACAAGCAGTCGAAAGGCCTTGGAGAACTCCATCGTTTCTCTTGCCTTCGTGGAATTTGTCATTATATATATATATATATATATATATATATATATATATATATATATATATATAATATATATATATATATATCTATATATATATATATATATATATATATATATATATATATATGTCGTGTGCGTCGTATATTTGGTACAAGAACCTCTCGGTTATAAAGTCCTGTATCTCGTCACAAAGTTTGGGGGCATTTTTCCCCGAAGACAATTAACTTTCTATGTAAAGGTTGTCAAAAGAACCTGCTGCTGAATTATGCATCAGCGTTCAAAAGCGGCCTTGAGAAGAACGTGAATCAGCAAAGGCACCTACGTACATACATAGATCTCCATAGTAGAATCTCGTTACAACGAAACACGCAGATCAGATTACGAGACCGAAAGGCACCGAACAGGGAAATTTCAAAACAAGACGCAGAGACAGGATAACATTTGTAAGCGAAAATAAAAGACATTTTTCAAGGCATTTGAATTCACGAAAAGTTTTAGGGGATGAAATTCTGTATGAAATGGGTTCTGATAAATAAAACACAATATTCTGCTTTTGAAGTCGAATCTTGAACAAGTGAATTATTTGAATTTGTTTTTAAGAAATATTTCCTTCTCATTTGGATTAGCTTAAAAAAACATTCACTACAGTCAGCCCTTAACAGAGAGAGAGAGAGAGAGAGAGAGAGAGAGAGAGAGTTAGAGAGAGAGAGAGAGAACAAGCATTCTCCTGTAATCTAACTTCGCCCTCGTATTTATGTCTGGTTGTTACATGCCAGGTTCCATTCGTTGAAGTTGTAAGTGACGACTGCATTGTTACAAGGGGAAGATTTATGTGTTCTTGGTTGCCTGTTCGTTGGCTAAATAGTTGTTTTCGCCAGATGATCATTCACTGTCTTTCAGGAGCATTTCTCCAACATCCCAAAAGCTGTTCATTCCTTTGCATTACGTCTGCTTTATTCTTTCGCCTATGAAAGTGTCATTGTAAAACTAATCTTAAAATCATATTTTGATTCAATTTCTGAAGACAAATGTCATATAAAATAATAGGTTTACATCAGAAAGTCCTCAAAGAAAATAAAACGAATCATGGGGTATCTCTGGACACCTGTTGGATACAGAAAATCATAATAATCAGTTTCGTTCTATATACTCATTTGGAGGTGGATATGTATGAAGACATTACACATGAGTCGTTCATTCTACCATTACCGCTCTCTCTCTCTCTCTCTCTCTCTCTCTCTGACAATTCACCTTTTTAGCGTTGCAGCCGATTCAGGAATGCATAACAAATAAGGGTACTGAATCCATTGTTTTCACAGGCAATATCAAGGGAGTATTTTATGTGTAGTTAAACAATATATTATTCGTACCTATAATTAATGACGACTATCCAATCCACAGCGTTATCGCAGTCCATATAGTAATAATAAGAAATATTAGAATTATTGCTATTAGAAGCAGGATAAGACTCATTGAACATAATATAGAAGGAATATAAGATTTAGGCCAAAGGCCAAGCACTGGGACCTATGAGGTTATTCAGCTCTAAAAGGAAAATTGAAGTAGAATGCACAATGTCATTAGTAGTAAGTTGATTGCCTTCCATATTTAAATGACATATACTTCCCGGTTATTCATACAAAATACATCCATGCATTGCTTAATATGTATGTATGTATTTTAGCCTTTTTAGCCTTTCTTGGGGGCCGTTGTAGTCTCAAAGTTGAGTTGCTAGTATTATTATTATTATTATTATTATTATTATTATTATATTATTATTATTATTATTACCATTATTATTATTATTTTTTTTTTTTTTTTTTTTTTTTTTTTTTTTTTTTTTTGCTCTATCACAGTCCTCCAATTCGACTGGGTGGTATTTATAGTGTGGGGTTCCGGGTTTGCATCCTGCCTCCTTAGGAGTCCATCACTCTTCTTACTATGTGTGCCGTTTCTAGGATCACACTCTTCTGCATGAGTCCTGGAGCTACTTCAGCCTCATAGTTTTTCTAGATTCCTTTTCAGGGATCTTGGGATCGTGCCTAGTGCTCCTATGATTATGGGTACGATTTCCACTGGCATATCCCATATTTCCTTCTTATTTCTATTTTCAGATCTTGATACTTATCCAATTTTTCCCTCTCTTTTCTCTTCAACTCTGGTGTCCCATGGTATTGCGACATCAATGAGTGATACTTTCTTCTTGACCTTGTCAATCAACGTCACGTCTGGTCTGTTTGCACGTATCACCCTATCCGTTCTGATACCATAGTCCAGAGGATCTTTGCCTGATCGTTTTCTATCACTCCTTCAGGTTGGTGCTCGTACACTTATTACTGCAAGGTAGCTGATGTTTCTTGCACAGGCTCCAGTGGAGGGCTTTTGCTACTGAATCATGCCTCTTTTTGTACTGGTTCTGTGCAAGTGCCGGGCATTCACTTGCTATGTGGTTTATGGTTTCACTTTTCGTATTGCACTTCCTACATATGGGAGGAGATGTTATTTCCGTCTATCGTACTTTGAACATATCTGGTTCTTAGGGCCTGATCTTGTGCCGCTGTTATCATTCCTTCAGTTTCCTTCTTTAGCTCTCCCCTTTGTAGCCATTGCCAATTGTCATCGCTGGCTAGTTCTTTAGTCTGTCTCATGTATTGTCCGTGCATTGGTTTGTTGTGCCAGTCCTCTGTTCTTCTGTCTTTCTCCTGTCTCTGTATATTTCTGGGTCTTCGTCTGCTTTTATTAGTCCTTCTTCCCATGCACTCTTTAGCCACTCGTCTTCACTGGTTTTCAGATATTGCCCCAGTGCTCTGTTTTCGATGTTGAACAGCAGTCCCTCTATACTTAGTAGTCCTCTCCCTCCTTCCTTTCGTGTTATGTATAGTCTGTCCGTATTTGCTCTTGGGTGTAGTGCTTTGTGTATTGTCATATGTTTCCTGGTTTTCTGATCTATGCTGCGGAGTTCTGCCTTCGTCCATTCCACTATTCCTGCGCTGTATCTGATTACTGGCACTGCCATGTGTTTATGGCTTTTATCATATTTCCGGCGTGAGTTTTGACTTGAGTATCGCCTTGAGTCTCTGCATATATTCTTTCCTGATCGTGTCCTTCATCTCTTGGTGTTTTATATCTCCTCCTTCCACTATTCCCAGGTATTTGTATCCTGTCTCATCTATGTGTTTGATGTTGCTCCCATCTCGGTAGCTTTGTATCCCTTCAGTTCTCGTTACTTTGCCTTTTTGTTGTATGTTGACTAAGGCGCATTTTTCTATTCCAAACTCCATCCTGATGTCCCCCAGATACAATCCTTACAGTCTGGATTAGGGTATCTATTTCCTTGATGCTCTTACCATACAGCTTGATGTCGTCCATGAACATCAGATGGTTGATTCTGTTGCCTCTTTTCTGAGTTGGTACCCGGCATCCATCTTCTGTAGTACTTTTGTCATGGGAATCATGGCTACTACGAAGAGTAGTGGGGACAGTGAGTCGCCCTGGAAGATCCCTCTCCTGATATTAACCTCTGCTAGTCTTATTCCAGAGCTTGTAAGTATTGTATTCCAGTTGCGTATTGTATTTTTGAGGAAGCTGATGATATTTTCCTCTGCCCCATATATTTTCAGGCATTCTATTAGCCATGTGTGTGGTATCATGTCGAAGGCTTTCTTATAGTCTATCACAATGGGCCATGCTTAGGTTGGTTTTCCTTCTCCTACTATTCTTCATTACCATTTTGTCTATCAGGAGCTGGTCTTTTGTGCCCCTACACTTCCTTCTGCAGCCTTTCTGTTGGTGGGGGATGGTGTTTGTCTCCTCTAGGTAGTTGTATAGCCTTTCACTGATGATACCTGTTAGTAACTTCCACATTATTGGTAGGCAGGTGATAGGCCTGTAGTTACTGGCTATATTTCCCTTACTCTTGTCTTTTTGTACTAAGGATGTTCTTCCTGTGGTCATCCATTTGGGTGCTTGGTGATTTGAGATACAATGCTGGAGTTGTTCTGCTATTCGTGGGTGTAGGGTGGCCTTGAAAGTTTTTGAGCCAGTATCCATGGACTTCATCGGGACCTGGGGCTTTCCAGTTTGGCATTTTCTTTAGTTGGTGTCTGACTGTGTCTGTCGTGATGTCTGTGAATCTTTGTTTTATTCTCCCTGTTTCTTCTTCCTTGACTTCCTGGAGCCATGTTGCATGTTTGTTGTGTGATACCGGATTATTATTATTATTATTATTATTATTATTATTATTCAGAAGATGACCCTATCCATATGGAACAAGCGCAACACAGGGGAGATTGACTGGAAATTCAAGCTTCCAAAGAATATTTTGCCAATCACTGGAAAGAAGTAATAACAGAAGGTAATGGGAAATACAGAATGAAAAGATAGCTAATCTGAGAGAGAGAGAGAGAGAGAGAGAGAGAGAGAGAGAGAGAGAGAGAGAGAGAGAGAGAGAGTTTTATTAGCGACTGGTGTTTGTGATGGTTAATTTTTCAAAATCATTTTCTAATACAATTTACAATTGCTAACATGTCCCCATAATCAAATCATTCTTCAATTGAATGCCTGCAGACGGGTTCGTTTGAAACAAGTATGCACACACACGCACGCATACACCCACAAGCGAATCATCTTTATTCGTAACTAGAGTGAATGTCACTTTCAAATTATCATAGGAAATAGCAACGCTGTCAGCTCATATCGAAGCAACGAAATCAAGTTGAAAACCAAGTGTTCATTAGACAGAAATCTTACGTTGACTTCCAGATCTCTGTTAAGTAGATACGATGGTGAATAGAGTCTGCTTGGAGGAGAACTAGATGATAATGACTCGGACTATTACCCTAAAAGGCTGAAGCATGAAAAGGGGTACACAGGTAGCCTGTTCTCCCTTAGGAAATTATTGTCAGTAGTTGTTAAAGGTGAATGTGAATAAAACAGAGGTGTTGCAGAGACAGAATAGTAATACAAGAAAGAAGAGACTCGATTGTAAAACATGCAGAAAAGTTTAAATACTTAGGATCTACTTTAAGCCAAGAGGGAGGATGTAAGGCTGAAGTTGACAGTAGGATAAAAGCTGCATGGGGGAAGTGGAAAAAAGTAGCTGGAGTAGTATGTGATAAGAAAATGCCAATAAAGCTAAAAGTCAAGATATATAACACAGTGATAAGACCAGTGTTAATGTATGGAGCAAAAACATGGGATCTAAGAATAAAAGAGGAAGTAAAGCTTGAGGGAACAGATGTGAGAATGTTGAGTGGATTTTGGGAATATTGTTGCTTGAGAGATTAGAAAATGATGAAATAAGATAAAGGGAAGGCTAAGTAAAGATTACAAAAGTGATAAGAGAGTCAAGACTGAGATGGTATGGCAATGGCAGATCTAAAATCTTATATATATATATATATATTATATATATATATTATATATATATATATATATATATATATATATTATATATATATATATATGTGTGTGTGTGTGTGTGTGTGTTTATATATATAATATATATATATATATATATATATATATATATTATATATATATACAATGTGTGCTTGTGTATGATTATACGTATATATATATATATAGTTATATATATAAATGATATATATATGATATGTATATATATATATATATATATATATATATATATATATTATAACGTGTGTATGCATATAAGATATATATACATATATATTATATATATAAGCTATATATACTATATATAAATATATATAAGTACATATATATAATATATAGTATATATATATATATATATATATATATATATATATATATATATATATAATTATATATATAAATATGAATATTATATTAGAAGATATATGCCACGAAGGAAAAATAAACGAATGAGTAACTGCGAGACCTTTCGACGTTTCCACGTCCTTTACTGAGCCGAACTGACATACATGGGACAAAAGACAAAACAAGAAGATTCGTATAACTGACAGATGGGGATTATAAAGAGAATAGTACCTAGAATCCGACACACCTGGAAGAGAGTAACCTTCCCAAACAAGCATAAACAATGGGTGCGATTAAAAGTTTAAGATAAACATCTCAGATACAAGGACAAGACAATTAAAGAATTATAGGTGACATCTGTCAGTCAAATCCCCTTCGCTACCTTACTTGTACGGATTAGTCAAAACGCACAAAGAAAATAACCCTATGTGGCCTATTATCAGTACTGATGGTTCAATTTCATATAAACTTTCGAAATATATCACAAAGATCTTGTCCTCATTACTTGGAACCATCTCCGATTCTCATATATATAATTCTCTAGATTTAGTTGATAAATTAAACAAAATTGCTCTTTGCCCTACTGATAGAATCGTTAGTTTTGATGTATGTTCTCTTTTTACTAAAGTCCCTATAGATTCTATTTTAGATTATCTTAGTAATGAACTGACTCAGCATGAATTACCTCTACCTATAAGTCACATAATTTCACTCACGAGTTTGTGCATTTGTGATTGTAAGTTTATATTCAATGGTGAATTTTATCAACAAATATTTGGCATGGCAATGGGGAATCCTTTATCACCACTACTCTCAAAGTTGTACATGGAATTTTTTGAAAAACGCTACTTACCTAATATCATTCATATTCCTGTAAAATGGTATCGTTATGTTGATGATATTTTAGCTGTCCTGCCTGTCGGAATTGATGTAAATGATTTACTCTCTAAATTAAATAACCAGGTACCATCGATTAAGTTTACTCTAGAATTAGAAAAAGACAATTGCCTCCCTTTCTTAGATGTTTTGATACACAGAGAACCATTTCAATGTAAATTCAGTATTTATAGGAAACCGACCAACAACTTAACTTATGTTCATTTCTTCTCAGCCCACCATCTTAACATAAAAATATCAATTTTTTCTTCTATGTTTTTACGAGCATTACGCATTGTCAGTCCCCAATATTTGGATAAAGAAATTGAATACATAAGAAAAATAGGGAAAGATTTATGCTATCCTTCACATATATTAGATATTTGTTATAATAAAGCCCACAAAAAGTATTATAGTGTAACACACAGAAAGAAAAAAATTTTAAGAACATTCTCAGTTTGCCTTTTTTTAACGGATTTGAAACCATTAAATCATTGTTAAAAGCTTTTAATGTCAACCTTGTTTTCTCATATAATAACACACTAAAAGGAATGTTAATAAAAAAATAGCCCCAGAGAAAGCAACAACATAATATATAAAATTCCATGTATGGATTGTCCCTCATTTTATCTCGGACAGTCTAGCAAGGGCCTAGAAGTATGGCTAAGCCAGCATAAATATTCTGTAAAAACTGGACAAACATCTAATGCAATATTAATTCATTTAAGTGAAAACAACCACCGAATAAATTGGGTTGGTAGTTCAGTAATTGTAAAGTCAAGAGATGTCTTATCACGAAATCTTTTAGAATATGCTTTAATACAACTTACTTTTCATTGTAATTCCAATGTTAGTCGTGGCCTTTTTCATTTAGACCCTTGTATTTGTAACATGTTTAAGAATGACCTCAAAGATATAATTACAGACTTAAATAAAAATTAGTTGCCTTTGAGTTATCTTCGTTGTAATGTATGTCTAACCTGTATTGTGAATATGTATTGTGAACAGGGTTTTGTTTACCAAAGTTCTGAACAGATGTCACCTATAATTCTTTAATTGTCTTGTCCTTGTATCCGAGATGTTTATCTTAAACTTTTAATCGCACCCATTGTTTATGCTTGTTTGGGAAGGTTACTCTCTTCCAGGTGTGTCGGATTCTAGGTACTAGTCTCTTTATAATCCCCATCTGTCAGTTATACGAATCTTCTTGTTTTGTCTTTTGTCCCATGTATGTCAGTTCTGCTCAGTAAAGGACGTGGAAACGTCGAAAGGTCTCGCAGTTACTCATTCGTTTATTTTTCCTTCGTGGCATATATCTTTATTTATGGATTTACCCCGTTCCTAACTTTCGTGATTCAGTTATACATATATATATATATATATATATTTATATATATAATTAAATAATATATATATAATTATATTATTTATTTATAATATAATATATTATATATAACATACGTTTATTGCATGTAGCGTGTGTGCAAAACTTCAATATTATAACACGTACACAATAACAGTATAAGGTAATTCCCATCAATTTTCGAATCAGAAATTCACTAACCAAATTGTATCTGTTCGGGTATTAAAAAAAAACACACACACACAACAAAAAAACCGACAAACTATTTCATGAACGACAAAAAGTGGTTCATTTTGGTCACTATTGGAGGTTTGACGTCTACCTCATCATTATCACGATCGGGAACAATGCGACCGATACAATTAACAATGGATTTTAAATTAGCTCTAATGGACAACGCAGATGTTTTGCAAAGTTACAGGTATGCTGTATATTTTCTTTCATTGTATTTAAATATTTCCATAGCAGCATACTTCTGACAAATGAAAATGGATCCATTCTGTTTTGATAAAAGATTTTTTTTCGGCAGGTTGGTGTTGTTTAACCTGAGATTAAAGATGGAATTCAGTTGTGGAAGGGAGATTAAAACCTGGGCTGGAAGCGACAACACTTTTCAATTAATTTTCCTCACTTGCTTAATGTTTGTAAATGAAGGTCGTATCCTGGAAATTCTGATATAAATTAAATAACTGAGATTTCCTTATCAAGTTATTAAATATTTAAATGGTATATTACCGTTCTACCTAAGGGGAGCTAACATTCTCACTTACACAAACACAAACACTATCTATCTATCTATCTATATATATATATATATATATATATATATATATATATATATATATATACACATAATATATATATATATATATATATATATATATATATATATATATATATATATATGATGTGTATCAACTACACTCCATTTCTCCTTTTCCCTTTTGTAAGGGAAAGTCGTCAGGATATATATATATATATATATATATATATATATATATATATATATATATATATATATATATATATATATATATATATATATATATATATATCGAACTACAAATGTCCTTTTGTAGTTCGATATATGTATATGAATCACGGTAACGTGATAGACTTATATGATGACTACGTGCGGGCAAAAGCACTACCACGCCACCGAGAACATTATGGGTTGATGCAGTCTCCAAAACAAAAAATACCTGTCCGCGCGAAAGGTATTTCAGGTGGGAGACGGCATGAACTTATATCTCTTGCGGTGTCGGGGTGGTTTAAGGCTTCACTGCCAGTCCTGGAATTGGGAGGTCGCTGGTTCGCGCCTGTCGATCGCCAATTCTATCATCGCTTAATAAATTCCCCCTCGGTTAAGCATATATGAAAATATATTAATTCCGAGGTAGAGCGAATTAGATATTAAAGGACATTTGTAGTTTCCTATAGGTCGATATATGTATATGAATCACGGTAATGTGATAGATTTTATATATATATATATATATATATATATATATATATATATATATATATATATATATATATATATATATATATATATATATATATATATATATATATATATATATATATATATATATATATATATATATATATATATATATATATATATATATATATATATATATATATATATATATATATATATATATATATATATATATATATATATATATATATATATATATATACACCCAACATACCAATTTGCAGCCCTCTAGCCTCAGCAGTTATTAAGATATGAGGGCAGACAGAGCAATCCAATAGTCTTCTTTACAGAAAACTAAAATGAAATGGAGATATGGAGGGATTTGGATAGAAGGAAAATAATGCGAGAAATAAGAACAAAAAGCAAAGTGAATTTAACAAAATTAAAATTAAACAGATTTGATAGAATGATTTAAATAAGCAGGACTTTCACTTGAAAACTGTACCGAGTATTCCACAGTAACTTAGACATCGAAATTAAATTCCATATTCATAATTCACCAAATTCAATTAAGTTCCATATTAATAATTCATCAAATTTACTTAAGTTCCATATTAATAATTCATCAAATTCATTTAAGTTCCATATTAATAATTCATCAAATTCATTTAAGTTCCATATTCATAATTCATCAAATTCATTTAAGCTCCATATTAATAATTCATCAAATTCATTTAAGTTCCATATTAATAATTCATCAAATTCAATTAAGTTCCATATTAATAATTCATCAAATTCAATTAAGTTCCATTTTAATAATTCATCAAATTCAATTAAGTTCCATATTAATAATTCATCAAATTCATTTAAGTTCCATATTAATAATTCATCAAATTCAATTAAGTTCCATATTAATAATTCATCAAATTCAATTAAGTTCCATATTAATAATTCATCAAATTCATTTAAGTTTCATATTTATAATTCATCAAATTCCAAGTAACAACTAAATCGGATCAAACCTGCACCTTTCAACTTAGAAGGAACACAGGTGTAAGTTCCTATAATCACTTTACTTTGAAATTTCATCTTCACCAACTTGGATAACTGCACAGCAGAGGAGGAGAATTTAGAGGAAAAATTTGTGATTTACTTTGTATTTGGAGTAAATGGCAGCGGAAATTGGAAATCTTCTTCTGAAGTACCTCAATAGTCTTGGGATAATCAAGTCTAGAAGTTTCTCCGAAATGAAAGAACATTGAAATCATTTTCAGCGGAATATCAATCACAAAAGGCCTTCAGGTAATCGAGCACTGCAGATGAAAACACGAACATTCTGGAGAGAATCTCCTTTGCAGTTTTTACAACATTAAGCCATTTCCCTCCACAGGGACTATTACTCAGTGCTTCTGCACTGGCCTGGATTCGAATCGTGGCCAGGTTGATACCTGGGTGGTCGAAGTCCTTGTCTATCGTCGTTTCTATACCAGGCCACGGTTCGAACCATGTGGCCGGCTAAAGGTTGCATGGTAATCCTGGCTGAATAAATTCTATATCAAACGATTATGAGGCTGATTGTTTGCGAATATAAATAAAAATGACGTGTATAAGTGACTGAGTCATATACTCGTGTGTATGTGTGTGTGTATATATATATATATATATATATATATATATATATATATATATATATATATATATATATATATATATATATATATATATATATATACACACACACACACTACAATAACTGCATTAGTTGTCAATAATTTCGCAGAATTTTAAAAACCGCCTATCTATAGTAATAAGCATTATCTCAAATTATTCCAAATTCCTCCTCATAATTCTGAACAGATTACACGTAATGTAAGATTTTGCAGTGAAGAAATATGAGGAAAATCCTTGAGCGATCTTTATTGAGCCTCACATACCCACAAATATAGGCGGAGAGAGAGAGAGAGAGAGAGAGAGAGAGAGAGAGAGAGAGAGAGAGAGAGAGAGAGAGAGAGAGAGATTGCCAAAAACCTTTTTACCTAAACCTTTTAAGGTAATAAATGGAAATTTACTCAACAAACCTATTTTATCCAGGACGAGAAACAATGATTTTAACCCTCGAGAATCTTGGTACAATATTTTTATTCTAAACTTTGAGAGAAACTTGAACAATTCAACATTTCATGTTTACGTAAACAAGGCGTGATCCGACCTCAAGCTTACTATCTAAAATCTAAGGTCAAATAGCCCCAACGATAATTAAAATATATACACTATATTTTATTAGAAAACAATTGCTCTGTACTGTTTAACATGCACATCATTTATTTTTTACATTTTCATTCTAATAAATAAATCATAAATATCCTATTCTAAAATTCCTGTATCTTTAACTCAATGCAAAACAGTTTCAGACTTTTTTAAGGCTTTTCCATCGGGCTTTCCTACCTCCCCCAACTCCCCCAAATCAACAACAATAATAACCTCAAAGTAATTTTTAAAAAGTTTAAGAGGTAACAACTGCAAGTTATTGCTTTCAAAATATTACTGAACGAGTTAACAAGTTTTTTATCATGACCTAATGGCTGCTGAGAAAAGGGGATTCTTCTAACGGTATATTCATCAAAGACCGTAATTAACGAGAAAACTTAGGAAATACACACTTGCACAATAAACCAGAGCATAATCTTAATTGCTGAATCGGTAAATATGAAAATTCTTTAGTAGAATCCTACTTGCATCTTTGTGCCAAAAAAAAAGTAGAAACAAGTAAAAATGCGCCGAAGTTTCTTCGGTGCAATCGAGTTTTCTGTAAAGCGTATAATGTCGTATGAGCCGCGGCCCATTGAACTTTCAGCCACGGTCCGGTGGTAGCCTGGCTTATAGTGTTGCTAGACGCATGATTTTGGCTAAATTTAACATTAAATAAAATAAATACTACTGAAGTTAGAGGGCTGCAATTTTATATGTTTATTAATTGGAGTTACGATGACCAACATAACAATTTGTAGCCCTCAAACCTCAGTAGTTTTTAAGATCTGAGGACGGACAAACAAAGCCGGCACAACAGTTTTCTTTACAGGTAACTAAAACTTAAATTCCATGATGTCAAAATGTGCTCTGATACTAACAAAACGCAATACCCTTCAGATGTGAAATCTGTCGTAACTTCAAGATGCGCTGCTATAATGGGGAAGAAATGTTCCCATCCAACACCAGCACCTCAGACTTGGAGCCATCTGTCAAATTACGTCAAGATTAGTTCAACTTCTTACGTGTGCTATGTCATAAATTTAATCTTCTTTTACCCGCGGATATATTTAACTTTCTCACAGAGTCATGACCACAACATTCAACGGTATATAGCTTTAGATATACACTGGTAAAGGGAATAAAATATATATATATATATATATATATATATATATATATATATATATATATATAATATATATATATATATATATATATATATATATATTTACATATTACTTATATTTAATATTAAGCTAAAAATGTCATTTGATATCCAATTCGCGCTACTTCGAAAATATCACCGAGGGGCTATTATAAGTGATAAATGGTTATATTGATATATATATATATATATATATATATATATATATATATATATATATATATATGATATATATATATATGTGTGTATATACATATATATTAAATGTTAAGCCAAAAATTTCATTTGATATACAATTCGCACTACTTCGAGATATCACCGAAGGGGAATTATAAGTAATAAATGGTTATAAGTGACAATTTTTCTTTTTTACGTTAAGTGACTCGAACACCCGACTGTACAAAACCAACGACTTACAGTCGACGTTCTAGAGTCTAGACCATTCGACTATCAAGAGAGGTATACTCGTAAGTTAACATCGACTCTGCCGTAGGCATTAACTTTCTACCTCCTCTCTCGACAGCAGATTGGTCTAAAACGTCGAGTGGAAGTCGTGGGTTCGTACTGTCGGATGTTCGAGTCTCTTACGTGCCAAACCAATTATCACTTAAAATTCCCTTTCGATGATATTCCCGAAGTAGCGTGAATTGGGTATCAGACAATATTTGTAGCTCAAGAACTGTATATAAAATGTTTCGGTTGATGAGGTAAAAATTTAATAAATACATCAAAATATATTTCATATATTATACATACAAATACACACACACACACACACACACACACACATATATATATATATATATATATATATATATATATATATATATACATATATATATATATATATATATATATATATATATATATATATATATATATATAATTGTCATTAAAGGAATGTACAAGAGTAAATAGAGAATGGTCGTGGGACAGAAATTCAACTTGAATAATAATGATAATGATAACAACAACGTAATCGCCTAAAGAAGAACCTGATTGAAGATTCTCTTACAGCGTAAAAGCAACATCCAGTCATCGAGAATCGAAGGAAGTTCCTGCAGACGTTGACATGAGGAGCCAGACGCCTTCGAACGGGGCAAACTTTTAAAGAACTTATCCACGATTTAATGAATCCGCAAACGGCCTCCGATTATCATACTTTAAGGAACATGATACCGCTTGGTTTGTTTGTTTGTTTTTATGGTGTTTTTACGTTGTATGGAACCAGTGATTATTCAGCAACGGGATCAACGGCTTTACGTGACTTCCGAACCCCGTCGAGGGGTAACTTTTATCAACAGAAATACACATCTCTAACCCCTCAGGGGAAAGCCCGAGAATCGAACTCGCGGCCACCGATGTATTATGATCCACGAACTCAGGTGAGTTCGTGGATCATAATACATCGGTGGCCGCGAGTTCGATTCCAGATATCTGGAATGGAGTATGAACTTTAGGCCAAATACCAAGCGCTGGGACCTATGAGTTCACTCAACACTAAGATCATAAAGAGGTATGAAAGGTGTAATAGGAGGAAAACCTAAAAGCAGTTGCGCTATGAAACAACTGTTAGGAAGGTTTGAAAACTAAGATGGAGTAAGATAATATTAAAGGAGGTACAGTAAAAGGGATGAAAGGAGTTGCAGCTAAGGGCCGAAGGGACAATGCAAACGAAACTTGAATAATGCCTTCAGTGCACCGCAGGAGGAGCACCGACGGGTGTCCAGATATTTGGGGACGAAAGTTTTTTTTTTTTTTTTTTTGACTTTTTTTTTTTTTTTTTTGACAGTTACAGGAATTTTTTTTTTTAAATTACAGATCCACAAAGATAAAATAAAGAGGGTTATCTTTAATCTTGACAATGTCCGTATTTCCTTTTCTTTTTCTTTACGTTACAAGACTCTGAGATATAATGATAGCCACTTTCACAAGCCCAGATCTATCACTTCTTTTGTTCTACAAGAAAAAAGTCCAGGATCTTTGTACCTCTTATCCCCTACGATTATGATTCCGGAAAACCTTGTTGCAAGTTCTGGCTCTTTGTCGATTTTTATTTATCCTACTATTTTCTCTTATATTTATCTATTTAATTTAGTTTATTTTTATTCATTTATTATTTTATTTTTTGCTGAGAAATAATCCTACCTACGAACATCACCTCCGCTGAGCTAATTGATTTTACTGCCTTTGCCTGAATTAAGTTGAATTGAATAGAGCACTTAGGCCAAAGGCAAAGCACTGAAACCTATGAGGTCATTCAGCGCTGGAAAGGAAACTGAGAGTAGGTAGGTATGCAAGGTGTAACAGGAGGAAAACCTCAAAGCAGTTGCACCATAAAATAACTATTATAAGATGGTGGATAGCAAGATGGAAGATAGATAATATGATCGGAAGTACAGTAGAAGGAATGAAAGGGGCTGCCGCTACGGGCCGAAGGGACGCTGCAAGAACCTTTAGTTATGCCTGCAGTGGACCCCGTGAGGTGCACGGGCGGCACTAACCCCCTATTGGGGACTTTCCTTGATAATGATCCCTTGGGGATTATTACTCAGGGACAACACCGCCGCGGGTCAGATATCACTGATAAGGAGGGATCGTACACCCCTTCATCTTCATTTGATTTGATTGAGTCATAGGTTTTAGGTATAATGCCAAGCACTGGGGCAACTAAGGCCATTCAGCGCTGAAACGGAAATTGACAGTGAAAAGGTTTGAAAGGTGCAAACGGAGGAAAACCTCAAAGCATTTGCACTACGAAACAATTGTTAGGAGAGGGTGGACAGTAAGATGGAAGAAAGAGAATATGAACGGAGGTACAGTAAAAGGAATGAACGTTGTTGCAGCTACGGGACGAAAGGACGGCACTAACCCCGTACGGAGCGTTTATACCTATATAGGCATGTCAACACCCCGTTGGGTGAGCCATTAGCAATAAAAATGGGTGACGTTGCAATTGGAAAATGATGAGGGGGATGAGAGGAAAGCTGTAAGACTTCCTTTCTCTACTCCATCTCGAGGAGTCGTGATCTCAACCAACGGAAAATTACTAATAATCAAGAAAATCCCAAGACCATTGGCGTAGGGGAAACAGGTGCAAATGCCATGCACAGTAACGCCAGCATTGGACGAGGAGCGAAGATCTATTCCTCCATAATGACACCGCCTTCAACAATAAGACAGCCTAATATTGACATGTAAGTATGATGTTTGTTTGTGTGCGTGTTTTTTTTTCTTTTCTTTTTGTATGGTGTTTTTAAGTTGCATAGAACCAGTGGTTATTCAGCAACGGGACCAACGGCTTTACGTGACTTCCGAACCACCGAACCACATTGAGAGTGAACTTCTATCACCAGAAATACACATCTCTAACCCCTCAGTGGAATGCCCGAGAATAGAATTCGCGGCCACCGAGGTGACACGCCAACACCATACCAAACTCTCCACTGAGGCGCTGTAAGTATGATGTGAAAACACCGCTACGAAATGGAGTGAAACCAGCCCCACCTCAGTGACGTCATCAAAGTGCCTGTGCTTTTGCAACAACGCATGAAATTCCAAATTGAATCACTCTTTCCCGTAGTTTGATGAAACGAAAACATTTTAAATAAACGAGAGCGAGTCTGTACAAGTGACCTTGTGAAAAATGTGCGTTTTCTGTCAGACTTCAAATAAAATCCGTTGTTAATTGTATCGGCTCCACAATTGCTATTCCTGATAACGATGAATGTAACTGTCAAACAACTGGTATTGATGCACCTAAAACGGGCGAGTGATTTGCCGATCATGATATAACGAATTTTGGGCTTAATGGATTTGAACTCTTTATCTCCCATAGGGACGTAAAAATGAACAGACATAAATAAATAAATAAATAAATAAATAAATAAATAAATAAATAAATAAATAAATAAATAAATAAATAATATTATATATACAGAGAGAGAGAGAGAGAAGAGATGAGGGGGGGGGCGAGAGACTGAGAGAGAGAGAGAGACCGAGAGTGCTCGAGAGAGAGAGAGAGAGAGAGAGAGAGAGAAGGGCTGAACGAAGGTCAAGAAAGAAAATTAATGTCATGCTACTCTTGAAGTAATCTTAGCGGAGACATAAATTGAGGTCAAGGTCAGGCATAAATAAAAAAAAAAATGCAATCGAAAATGAAAAAAAAAAAAAAAAATTAATAGGGGCCTAATAAAAGAAAAAAGCAGACATATATAGTAAACAAGCAGACAAATAAGATGTCATATGATTAAGGAAATAAGGACTAAACGGAAGCAGAATTAATTCAAATCTGAAATATGGTTTGGTAATATCCAGAACTTTGAACACGAAACTAAGAAATTATTTGACAGTACAGGAGTGATGGTGACCAG
>NC_061097.1:26480507-26508280 GCF_015104395.2 Macrobrachium nipponense
CTTCTGAAGCCACGGAAATGAATCTCTTTAACTCTTCCTGAGGTGTCGAATGAATATCTAAACTATTCTGCAAGCCTAGAAAAGAATCCCTCTCTAAACTCTTCCTGAAGCCTCGAAGGAATCTCTAACCTTCTACTGAAGCCCTCGAATGAAAAATCCCTCTCGAACCTCTCCTAAAGCCTCGAATGAATCCCTTTCTAACTATTCCTGAATCTCGAAGGAATCCTCTAACTCTTCCTGAAGACTCTCGAATGAATCCGCCCTTCTCTAACTCTTCCTGAAGCCTCGAATGAATCTCTAACTCTTCCTGAAGCCTAAGAATGAATTTCTAACTCTCTTGAATCCCGGAATGTATCCCTCTCAATAAATCTTCCTGAAGCCTCAATCGAATCTAACTCTTCTTAAAGCCTCAAATTGAATCGTCTCTCTTAGCTCTTCCTGAAGGCCGCAAATGAATCCCTCTAACTCTTCCTGAGGCCTCATATGAACTGCCCTCTCTAAACTTTTCCTGAAGCACGAATAAATCCCTCTCTAACTCTTCCTGAAGCCCTCAAAGAATCCCTTCTAACTCTTTCCGAAGCCTCAAATGAATCTCTCTCTCAACCTCAATAAATCCCTGCAGCATGGAATGAATCCCTCTCTAACTCTTCCTGAAGGCCTCGAATGAATCCCCTCTCTAACTCTTCCTGAATCCTGAAGGAATCTCTAACTCTTCCTGGAAAGATCGAATGCATCCCTCTCCTAACCTTTCCTTGAAAGCCTTCGAATGAATCTCTAAATCTTCTGAAGCCTAATATGAAATTTTTCTAAACTTCTTCCTTGAATCCCGGAATGTAATCCCTCTCTAAACCTTCCCTGAAGCCTCAAAATGAAAATCTAAAACGTCTTCTTAAAGCCTCAAATGAATCTCTCTCTAGCTCTTCCTGAAGCCGCAAATGAATCCCTCTAACTCTTCCTGAGGCCTCAAATGAATCCCTCTCTAACTCTTCCTGAAGCACGGAATGAATCCCTCTCTAACTCTTCCTGGAGTGTCGAATGAATATCTAACTATTCCTGAAGCCTAGAATGAATCCCTCTCTAACTCTTCCTGAAGCCTCGAAGGAATCTCTAACTCTTACTGAAGCCTCGAATGAATCCCTCTCTAACTCTTCCTGAAGCCTCGAATGAATCCTTCTCTATCTCTTCCTGAAGCCTCGAATGAATCCCTCTCTAACTCTTCCTGAAGCCTCGAATGAATCCCTCTCTAACTCTTCCTGAAGCCTCAAATGAATCCCTCTCTAACTCTTCCTGAAGCCTCGAATGAATCCCTCTTAACTCTTCCTGAAGCCTCGAATGAATCCCTCTCTAACTCTTCCTAAAGCCTCGAATGAATCCCTTTCTAACTATTCCTGAAGCCTTGAATGAATCCCTCTCTAACTCTTCCTGAAGCCTCAAATGAATCTCTACCTCTTCCTGAAGCCTCGAATGACTCCCTCTCTAACTCTTCCTGAAGCCTCGAATGAATATCTAACTCTTCCTGAAGGCTCAAATAAATCCCTCTCTAACTCTTCCTGAAGCCTCGAATGGATCCTTCTCTAATTCTTCCTGAAGCCTCGAAGGAATCTCTAACTCTTCCTGAAGCCTCGAATGAATCCCTCTCTAACTCTTCCTGAAGCCTCGAATGAATCCCTCTCTAACTCTTCCTGAAGCATCGAAGGAATATCTAACTCTTATTGAAGCCTCGAATGAATCCCTCTCTAACTCTTCCTGAAGCCTCGAATGAATACCTCTCTAACTCTTCCTGAAGCCTCGAATGAATCCCTCTCTAACTCTTCCTGAAGGCTTGAATGAATCCCTCTCTAACTCTTCCTGAAGCCTCAAATGAATCCCTCTCTAACTCTTCCTGAAGCCTCGAATGAATCCCTCTCTAACTCTTAATGCAGCATGGAATGAATCCCTCTCTAACTCTTCCTGAAGCCTCGAATGAATCCCTCTCTAACTCTTCCTGAATCCTCGAAGGAATCTCTAACTCTTCCTGAAGACTCGAATGCATCCCTCTCTAACTCTTCCTGAAGCCTCGAATGAATCTCTAACTCTTCCTGAAGCCTAAGATGAATTTCTAACTCTTCTTGAATCCCGGAATGTATCCCTCTCTAAATCTTCTGAAGCCCTCAAAATGAATCTAACTCTTCTTAAAGCCTCAAATGAATCTCTCTCTAGCTCTTCCTGAAGCCGCAAATGAATCCCTCTAACTCTTCCTGAGGCCTCATATGAATCCCTCTCTAACTCTTCCTGAAGCACGGAATGAATCCCTCTCTAACTCTTCCTGAAGGCTCGAATGAATCCCTCTCTAACTCTTCCTGAAGCCTCAAATGAATCCCTCTCTAACTCTTCCTGAAGCCTCGAATGAATCCCTCTCTAACTCTTCCTGCAGCATGGAATGAATCCCTCTCTAACTCTTCCTGAAGCCTCGAATGAATCCCTCTCTAACTCTTCCTGAATCCTCGAAGGAATCTCTAACTCTTCCTGAAGACTCGAATGCATCCCTCTCTAACTCTTCCTGAAGCCTCGAATGAATCTCTAACTCTTCCTGAAGCCTAAGATGAATTTCTAACTCTTCTTGAATCCCGGAATGTATCCCTCTCTAAATCTTCCTGAAGCCTCAAATGAATCTAACTCTTCTTAAAGCCTCAAATGAATCTCTCTCTAGCTCTTCCTGAAGCCGCAAATGAATCCCTCTAACTCTTCCTGAGGCCTCATATGAATCCCTCTCTAACTCTTCCTGAAGCACGGAATGAATCCCTCTCTAACTCTTCCTGGAGTGTCGAATGAATCTCTAACTATTCCTGAAGCCTCGAATGAATCCCTCCCTAACTCTTCCTGAAGCCTCGAAGGTCCTAAATCTTAATGAAGCCTCGAATGAATCCTTCTCTAAACTCTTCTGAAGCTCGAATGAACCTCCTTCTAACTCTTCCTGAAGCTCGATGAATCCCTCTCTAACTCTTCCTGAAGCCTCGAATGAATCCCTCTCTAACTCTTCCTGAAGCCTCAAATGAATCCCTCTCTAACTCTTCCTGAAGCCTAGAATGAATCCCTCTCTAACTCTTCCTGAAGCCTCGAATGAATCCCTCTCTAACTCTTCCTGAAGCCTCGAATGAATCCCTCTCAAAACTAATTCCTGAAGCTTCGAATGAATCCCTCTCTAACGCCTTCCTGAACCTTGAATGAATCCCTCTCTAACTCTTCCTGAAGCCTCGAATGAATCCCTCTCTAACTCTTCCTGAAGCCTCAAATGAATCTCTACCTCTTCCTGAAGCCTCGAATGACTCTCTCTCTAACTCTTCCTGAGCCTTCGATGAATATCTAACTCTTCCTTAAGCCTCAAATAAATCCCTCTCTAACTCTTCCTGAAGCCTCGAATGAATCCTTCTCTAACTCTTCCTGAAGCCTCAAAGTAATCTCTAACTCTTCCTGAAACCGCCCGAATGAATCCCTCTCTAACTTCTTCCTGAAGCCTCGAATGAATCCCTCTCTAACTTCTTCCTGAAGCCTCGAATGGATCCTCCTAACTCTCTTCCTGAAGCCTCGAAATGAAATCTCCCTTTAACTCTTTCCTGAAGCCTCCAATGACCTCTCTAAACTCTTCCTGAACCTAAATAAATCTCTCTAACTTCTTCCTGAAGCCTCGAATGAATCCCTCTCTAACTTCCTTCCCGAACCCCGAAGAATCCCTCTCTAACTCTTCCTGAAGCCTCCCGAATGAATTCCCTCTCTAACTCTTCATGAAGCCTCGAATGATCCCTCTCTAACTCTTCCTGAAGCTCGAAAAAATTCCCTCTCAACTCTTTCCGGAAGCCTGAATGAATCCTCTTAACTCTTCCTGAAACCTCGAATGAACCCTCTCTAACTCTTCCTGAAAGCCTCGAATGAATCCCTCTCTAACTCTTCCTGAAGCCTCGAATGAATCCCTCTCTAACTCCTGAAGCCTCAAATGAATCCCTCTCTAACTCTTGCTGAACTTTGAAAGAATCCTTCTATAACTCTTTTCCTGAAGCCTCGAAGGAATCTCTAAACTCATCCTGAAGCCTCGATAATCCCTCTCTAACTCTTCCTGAAAGCCTGAATGAATCCCTCTCTAACTCTTCCTGAAGCCTCGAATGAATCCTCTCTAACTCTTCCTGAAGCCTCAAATAATCTCTTCCTTCTAACTCTTCCTGAAGCCTCGAATGAATCCCTCTCTCTAACTCTTCCTGAAGCCTCGAATGAATCCCTCTCTAACTCTTGAAAGCCTCGAATGAATCCCCTCTCTAACTTCCTTGAAGGCCTCGAATGGAATCCCTCTATAACTCTTCCTGAAGCCTCCAGAAATCCCTTCCTCTAACTCTTCCTGATGCCTCAAATGAAATCCCTCTCTAACTCTTCCTAAGCAATCGAATGAATCCCTCTTTAACTCTTCCTGAAACCTCGAATATCCCTCTCTTAACTCTTCCTGAAGCCTCGAATGAATCCCTCTATCTCTTCCTGAAGCCTCGAAAAATTCCTCTCTCTATCCTGAAGCCTCGAATGAATCCCTCTCTAACTCTGAAGCCTTCCAAATAAATCCCTCCCTAAACTCTTCCGGAAGCCTCGAATGGAATCCCTCTCTAACTCTTCTGAAGCCTCGAAGAATCCCTCTCCAACTCTTTCCGAAGCCTCGAATAACCTCTCTAACTCTTCCTGAAGCCTCAAATGAATCCCTCTTCTAATCTTCATGAAGCCTCAAAGAATCTCTCTAACTCTTGAAGCCTTGAATGAATCCTTCTAACTCTCCTGAAGCTCCCGAAGGAATCTCTAATCTTCCTGAAGCCTCGAATGAATCCCTCTCTTAACTCTTCCTGAAGTGAATGAATCCCTCTCTACTCTCCTGAAGCCTCGAATGAATCCCTCGTTAACTCTTCCTGAAGGCTCGAATGAATCCCTCTCTAACTCTTCCGAAGCCTCGAAAATCTCTCACCCTCTTCCTGAAGCTCGAATGAATCTCTCTCTTCCTTCCTTAAGCTCTATATCCTAAGAACCTTCCTGAAACCTCGAATGAATCCCTCTCTAAGCTCTTCCTGAAGCCTCGAATGAATCCTCTCTAACTCTTCCTGAACCTCAAATGAATCTCTACCCTTCCCTGAAGCCTCGATGACTCCCTCTCTAACTCTTCCTGAAGCCTCGAATAAATATTCTAACTCTTGAAGCCCAAATAAATCCCTCTCTAACTTCCTAAGCCTCGAATGAATCCTTCTCTAACTCTTCCTGAAGCCTCGAAGGAAAATCTTCTAAACCTTCCTTGAAAGCCTCGAATGAATCCCTCCTATAACTCTCCTGAAGCCTCAAATTAAATCCTCTCTAAATCTTCCTGAACCTCGAATGAATCCCTCTCTAACTCTTCCTGAAGACCTCGAATGAATCCCTCTCTAACTCTTGAAAGCCTCGAAGAATCCTCTCTAACTCTTTCCTGAAAACTAATGAATCCCTCTCTAACTCTTCTTTAAAGCCTGAAGGCTCTAACTCCTTCCTGAAGCCTTGAAAAGAATCCCTCTCTAACTTCTTCCTGAAGCCTCGAATGAATCCCTCTCTAACTTTCCTTGAAGCCTCGAATGAATCCCTCTTCCTATTTTCTTCCTGAAGCCTCAAATAAATCCCTCTTAACTCTTCCGAAGCCCAATGAATCCCTCTCTTAACTCTTCCTGAAACCCTCGAATGAATTCCTTCTCTAACTCTTCCTGAAGCCTAGAATGATCCCTCTCTAAACTCTTCCTGTAAGCCTCGATGAATCCCTCTCAACTCCCTGAAGGCCTCGAATGAATATCTAACCTCCTGAAGCCTCAAATAAATCCCTCTCTAACTCTTCCTGGAAGCCTCGAATGAATCCCTCTAACTCTTCCTAAGCCTCGAATTGAATCCCTTTCTAACTCTTTTGCTGAAGCCTCGAATGAAATCCCTCTCTAACTCTTCCTGAAGCCTCGAATGAATCCCTCTCCTAACTCTTGTTGAAGCTCGAATGAATCCCTCTCTAACTCTTCCTGAAGCCTCGAATGAATCCCTCTCTAACTCTTCCTGAAGCCTCGAATGAATCCCCTCTCTAATCTTCCTGAAACCTCAATGAATCCGCTCTCTAACTCTTCCTGAAGCCTCGAAGGAATCTTAAACTTTCCTGAAGGGCCCTGAAAATCCCTCTCTAACTCTTCCTGAAGCCCGAATGACTCCCTCTCTAACTCCTTCCTGAACCTCGAAGAATCCCTCAAAAATCTAACTCTTCCTTAACCCTCGAATGAATATATAACTCTTCCTGAAGCTAAATTCTCCTAACTCTTCCGAAGCCTCGAATGAATATATAAACCTCTTCCTGAAGCCTCAAATAAATCTCTTAACTCTTCCTAACCTCGAAGAATCCCTCTCAAAAAAAAAAAAAAAACTCTTCCGAGCCTCGAATGAATCCCTCTTAACTCTTCCTGAAGCCTCGAATGATCCCTCTTAACTCTTCCTGAAGCCTCGAAATGAACTCTAACTCTTTCCGAAGCCTAGAAATAATCCTTCTCTAACTCTCCTGAAGCCTCGAAGGAATCTCTAACTCTTCCTGAAGGCCTAGAAAATCCTCTCTAACTACTTCCTGAAGGCCTCGAATAAATCTCTACCTCTCCTGAAGCCTCCCAAATGAATCTCTAATCTTCTTCCATGAAGCTCGAATGAATCCCTCTCTCCTAACTCACAATAAGGCCTAATTAAATCAATCTTAACGCTACGTGAAGCCTCGAATGAATCCCTCTCTAATAAACTGAAAGCCTCAAATGAACCCCTATCTAACCTTCCTGAAAGCCTCGAATGAATCCCTCCTTAACTCTTCCTGAAGCCTCGAATGAATCCCTCCCAACTCTTCCTGAAGCCCTCTAATGAATCCCTCTCAAATCTTCCTGAAGCGATGAATCCCTCCTACTCTTCCTGAAGCCTCGAATGAATCCCTCTAACTCTTCCTGAAGCCTCGAATTGAATCCTCTAAACGCTTCCTAAAGCCTCAGAATGAATCCCTCTAACTCTCGCGAAGCCCTGAAGGTATCCCTCTTCCTAAATTCGTGAAGCCTCGAATGAACTCCCTCTCTAACATCCGAAGCCTTCAAAGGAATTCTAATTCTTCCTGAAGCCTTGGAAATGAATCCCTCTCTAACCTCATCCTGAAGCCTCAAAGTAATGTCCTAACTCTTCTGAAGCTCGGAGGAATCCCTCCTCCTAACTCTTCCTGAAGCCTCGAATGATCCCTCTCACTCTTCCTGAAGCCTCGAAATGGATCCCTCTAACTCTTCCAAGCCTCGAATAATCCCTCTCTAACCTTCCTTGAAGCCTCCAATGAATCCCTCTCTAACCTCCTTTCCTGAACCTCAAATAAATCCCTCTAACTCTTCCTGAAGCCTCGAATGAATCCCTCTTAACTTCCTTGAAAACCTCGAATGAATTCCCTCTCCTAACTCTTCCTGAAGCTCGAATGAATCCCTCTAAATCCATGAAGCCTCGAATTGAATCCATCCCCCCTTCTTAACTCTTCCTGAAGCCTCGAATCCCCTCTCTAACCTCTTCCGAAGCCTCCCCCGAATGAATCTCTAACTCTTCCTGAAGCCAATGAATCCCTCTCTAACTCTTCCTGAAGCTCGAATGAATCCCTCTCTTAAACTCTTCCTGAAGCCTCGAATGAATCCCTCCTCTAACTCTTCCTGAAGCCTCAAATGAACCCTCTCTAATTTGCTGAAGCTTGAAGAAATCCTTCTATAACTCTTCCTGAAGCTCCGAAGGAATTCAACTATTCCTGAAGCCTCGATTGAATCCTCCTAACTCTTCTGAAGTTAATGAATCCCTCTCTAACTCTTTCCTGAAGCCTCGAATGAATCTCTCTAACTCTTCCTGAAGCCTCAATGAATCTCCCTCTCTAACTCTTCTGAAGCCTCGAATGAATCTCTCTCTAACTCTTCCTGAAGCCTCGAATGAATCCCTCTCTAACTCTCCTGAAGCCTCGAATGAATCCCTCTCTAACTCTTCCTGAAGCCTCGAATGAATCTCATAACTCTTCCTGAAGCCTCAATGAATCCCTCTCAACTCTTCCTGAAATGCCTAAATAAATCCTCTCTAACTCTTCCTGAAGCATCGAATGAATCCCTCTCTAACTCTTCCTGAAAGCCTCGAATGAATCCTCTCTAATCTTCCTGAAGCCTCGAATGAATTCCCTCTCTATTCTTCCTTGAAGCCTCGAATGAATCCCTCTCTAACTCTTCCTGAAGCCTCGAATGAATCCCCTCTCTAACTCTTCCGGAAGCCCTCAAAATAAATCCCTCTCTAACTCTTCCGGAAGCCTCGAATGAATCCCTCGCTAACTCTTCCTGAAGCCTCGAATGAATCCCTCTCTAACTCTTCCTGAAGCCTCGAATAATCCCCCTCCTTAACCTTTCCTGAAGCCTCAAATGAATCTCTAACTCTTCATGAAGCCTCAAGAATCCCCTCTCTAAACTCTTCCTGAAGCCTGAATTAATCCTTCTCTAACTTTCTGAAGGCCTCAAGAACAATCTCGAATCTTCCTGAAGCCTCGAATGAATCCTCTCTAACTCTTCTGAAGTCCTGAATGAATCCTCTCTAACCTTCTTGAAGCCTCGAATGAATCCCTCGCTAACTCTTCCTGAAGCCTCGAAATGAATCCCTCTCTAACTCTTCCTGGAAGCCTCGAATGAATCCCTCTCTAACTCTTCCTGAAGCCTCCGAATGAACCCTCTCTGCCTTTCCTTAAGCCTCAATGAATCTCTAACTCTTCCTGAAACCTCGAATGAATCTCCCTCTAGCTCTTCCTGAAGCCTCGAATGAATCCTCTCTAACTCTTGAAGCCTCAAATGAATCTTACCTCTTCCTGAAGCCTCGAATGAACTCCCTCTCTAACTCTTCCTGAAGCCTCGAATTAAAGACTAACCTCTTCCTGAAGCCTCAAATAAATCCCTCTCTAACTTCTTCCTGAAGCTCGAATGAATCCTTCTCTAACTCTCCTGAAGCCTCGAAGGAACTTCAACTCTTCCTGAAGCCTCGAATGGAATCCCTCTCAACTCTTCCTGAGCCTCAAATAAATCCCTCTCTAACTCTTCCTTGAAATCCTCGAATGAATCCCTCTCTAACGCTCCTGAAGCTCGAATGAAATCCCTCTCTAAACTCTTCCTGAAGCCTCGAATGAATCCCTCTCTAACCTTCCTTGAAACTTTAATGTCCCTCTCTAACTCTCTTGAAGCCTGAAGGAATCTCTAACTCTTTCCTGAAGCCTTGAATGAATCCCTCTCAACTCTTCCTGAAGCTCGAATGAATCCCCTCTCTAACTCTCCTGAAGCCTCGAATGAATCCTCCTCTATTTGCTTCCTGAAGCCTCAAATAAATCCCTCTCTAATCTTCCTGAAGCCTCGATGAATCTATCTTACTCTCTGAAACCTCCGAATGAATCCCCTCCTAACTCTTCCTGGCCTAGAATGAATCCTCTCTACTTTCCTGAAGCTCGAATGAATCCCTCTCTAACTTTTCCTGAAGCCTCGAATGAATATCTAACTCTTCCCTGAAGCCTCAAATTAATTCCCTCTCCTAACTCCTTCCTGGAAGCCCTCGAAATGAAATCCCTCTCTAACTTTTCCCGAAGGCCTTTTTCCAATGAATCCCCTTTCTAACTCTTTTTGCCTGAAGCCTCGAATGAATCCCTCTCTAAATCTTTCCTGAAGCCTCGAAAATGAATCTCTTCTAACTCTTGTTGAAGCCGAATGGAATCTCTCTAAAAAACTCTTCCTGAAAGCCTCCCGAAGAATCCCTCTCTAACTCTTCCTGAAAGCCTCGAATAATCCCTCTCAAACTCTTCCTGACACCCGAATTGAATCCCTCTCAAATCTCCCTGAAGCCTCGAAGGTTCTTAATCTTCCTGAAGCCTCGAAGAATCTCTCTAACTCTTCCTGAAGCCTCGAATGATCCCTCTCTAACTCTTCTGAAGCCTCGAATGAATCCCTCTCTAACTCTTCCTGAAGCCTCCGAAGAATATATAACTCTTCCTTAAGCCTCAAATAAAATCCTCTCTAACTCTTCCTGAAAGCCTGAATGAATATAAACTCTTCCTGAAGCCTCAAATAAATCCCTCCTCTAACTCTTCCTGAACCTCGAATGAATCCCTCTCTAACTCTTCCTGAACCTCGAATGAATCCTCTCTAACTTTCCGAAGCCTTCGAAGAATCCCTCTCTAACTTTCCTTGAAGCCTCCGAATTGAATCTCTAACTCTTCCTGAAGCCTCGAATGAATCCTTCTCTAACTCTTCTGAAGCCTCGAATGAATCTCTAACTCTTCCTGAAGCCTAGAATGAATCCTTCTCTAACTCTTCCTGAAGCCTCGAATGAATCTCTACCTCTTCCTGAAGCCTCAAATGAATCTCTAACTCTTGAAGCTCGATAATCTCTCTCTAACTCACAATAAGGCCTCAATTAAATCAATCTCTAACGCTACCTGAAGCCTCGAATGAATCCCTCTCTAATAACCTGAAGCCTCAAATGAACCCCTATCTAACTCTTCCTGAAGCCTCGAATGAATCCCTCTCTAACTCTTCCTGAAGCCTCGAATGAATCCCTCCCTAACTCTTCCTGAAGCCTCGAATGAATCCCTCTCTAACTCTTCCTGAAGCCTCGAATGAATCCCTCTCTAACTCTTCCTGAAGCCTCGAATGAATCCCTCTTTAACTCTTCCTGAAGCCTCGAATGAATCTCTAACTCTTCCTAAAGCCTCAGATGAATCTCTAACTCTCGCTGAAGCCCTGAATGTATCCCTCTCTAACTCTTCCTGAAGCCTCGAATGACTCCCTCTCTAACTCATCCTGAAGCCTCAAATGAATCTCTAATTCTTCCTGAAGCCTTGAATGAATCCCTCTCTAACTCATCCTGAAGCCTCAAATGAATCTCTACCTCTTCCTGAAGCCTCGAATGACTCCCTCTCTAACTCATCCTGAAGCCTCAAATGAATCTCTAATTCTTCCTGAAGCCTCGAATGACTCCCTCTCTAACTCATCCGGAGGCCTCAAATGAATCCCTTTCTAACTCTTAATGAAGCCTTAAATGAATATCTAACTCTTCCTGAAGCCTCGAATGAATTCCTCTCTAACGATTGCCTAATCTATATAAATATATATATATATATATATATATATATATATATATATATTATATATATATATATATATATATATATATATATATACAAACACACACACACACACACACACACACACACACACATATATATATATATATATATATATATATATATATATATATATATATATATATATATATGACTTTGGTGTGTGTGCTTACATGAATACAAGGTCCTCAAGAACGTTGAACGCTTATTACGCGGACATGCAAAACTGTATTTTCCCAATATAAACATAGGCTTCTCTAAATCATCCTCTATCTCCTAAGAACTTCACCTCTAAGATACACTTATATCGAGAACATGCACTTATACAGACCCTACACACACTATGTGACAGTTATTTAGACTTAGCCCCCTTATGGGTGATGCCCTATTATTGTAGCGTTATACATTTTATACTATATATTGGTAAATTTGATGTAAACGCTTTCGTCAATAAATAATGATAATCAATATTCATATATAATATATATATATATATATATATATATTATATATATTATATTGTTATATATATATATGCATATACATATAATTTATGTATGTAACATATACACAAAAATAAATAAATGATAATAAATATTATATATATATATATATATATCTTATATATATATAGAATATCAGAAAAAATATATATATATATATATATATATATATATATATATATATAAATATATATAAATATATATATATATATATATACGTATCATCAAACACACACACACACACGACAAACAAACCACACACACACACACACACACACATATATATATATATAACATATATATATATATATCATATATAATATATATATATATATTATATATATATATATATATATATATATATATATATATCACAAAATCCCGAGGGGAGAAGGAAAAGTCACCGGAAGTGGACATAGGGGCAACGGTAATCCTGCAGCTGCAATTTCCCCTCATCCCTCTGCCGTTTCTGCCTTTGGTTCAAAGTTCCGAACTTCCGGATTCCCTCTTTTCCTTCACCGACTTTTTGTATTTCTCTCCAAGAAATAAACTTCAGAGGGACGCTGTAATTTCTTTCCATTGGCTCCATGGAAACGAAGGACCTTCATGATGTTAATGAAGACTTTCTTTTTTTTGGCCGATTTTACAATTGAACGCCTCATTAATTTCAAGGGGTTGACTTTATCAACACGGCGAAAAAAATTTACGTTTAATTTTAAAAAGGACCTTTAAATCGATGTAGCACAAAACTCAAGCACGTTGAGTTCTTTGTGCTCTGGCATTTTCCAACAGCGAACAAAAACTTTACGAGACGCAATGGATAAAAATGTTGACGCTTAATGCGGTTAAAATTTCAATGAAATAACTAGACGTCCAGTCTTTTACGAAAGTGATACGAATGACGTCTTACAAAAATGTAGTTGGTTTTATTTATTCCCCTTTGCAGTATATGCTTGATTAAGAAAGACTCGAGTGATGGTAAATAAAAAGAGACATGAAAGACGACAGCAAAAAGATCAACATGTGAAAAATAAGAAGTTTTAAGGAAACTGAGTATTGATCAGATGCCATGAATACTGAATGGAAAAGAAGAAAGGGGGACTGAAGAACAAGAGTGATACTGATATACATGGAATAAAACATTAGTGAACTTGGGATACTTAGCCAAATTGTTTTTTTCCATGGAGCAAGAAAATAAATATCCAATGAAGTTTACAAATATACAAATATGGCCCATAAATATTCATTGTGCCATTACTGATCCAGGAAATATTCTTAAATAAATATATATAGATTTTTTCACTCTCTAGAACTTAGCTTTTCTTACTCTCTAGAACCCAGCTTTTCTCACTCTAGAACTTGGCTTTTCTCATTCTCAAGAACTTGGCTTTTCTCACTCTCTAGAACTTAGCTTTTCTCAAGTCCCAGTTTGGACTCAGAGTATATTAGACTAAGCCCAGTCGACTTCCCAAGAAGCAGCAATTAACCCGGATGGAACATTTATATTCACGAAGGGATAATGACGAAAAGCGCTAAAGACGTTTTTGCATCAAGAATCCAAAGAATATTCATCTTAAACTATTCTTGCATAACAATAGAAGCCAAACGCCTGCCAACATCCATGCTACCTTAGTTCTAGGCGAGAAGATAGCCTAGAACATATATATATATATATATATATATATATATATATATATATATATATATTATATATATATATATATATATATATATGTACTATATATATACATATATATATATATATATTATATATATATATATATATATATATATAATATATATATATATATATGTAACTGGGGGATTCTTCCCCCATTATTCTTCATAAGGTAAGCGTGACATGAACGGAAGGCAAACCACACACAACATTACACACACAGCTCCTCTCTCTCTCTCTCTCTCTCTCTCGCAATCCCTCTCTCTCTCTCTCTCTCTCTCTCTCTCCAAGGAATCTCTCTCTCTCTCTCCACCTCTTTCTCTCCATTCTAACAGGTAATGAAAATGAGAGAGTTGCGTCATAACATTAACGTTTATTAACAAGAATAAATAAATCAATCAATCAAGCAATCCAGTCTTACAGACTAACTCAAAAACAGTACAATGTCTTAGGTCACCCAAAACAAAGTCTACACCCCTCTGGGAATTCTTTGTCCCCCGGTATTCCAGATCCGTCTGTTTCAAAGATACAGAACACATCCCGGTAAGTACACACACAAGTTTAAAGACAAAGTTAATAAAATGGAACATTTTACAAGATATCAAACAAGCCATCCCTTTGGCTAAAGCACTTCAACACTTATCCAAACAACCGGACACTAAACACTATTAATAAAAAACTCCCCCGGCGAATGCCACGGCATCTTGCCTGTGACTTGAAGCCATCTGTGTCAAAATCCTCCCATAGGCTTGGGTATGACACTTTTAACAGAAAGAGGCGCACACGCACATACGAACACACAGTTCGATAGCGCCTCACGGTTCTAGCTGCATCCAGTTTCACAAAGGCACTTTGAGAAGAGTTCATAAAACTGTCGTGCATTGACTCGTCGAACTAAGCACTTTTATCTCACGCCACCCCCAGAAACTCATTGATCAGCTACTCTCGGGTCGTTACCTCTACACTGTTCTCCACATTCCATAGGACACAGGGAACACATGGACAATATATTATTAATCAAAAACCCTAGGCCTTACATATATATATATATATAATATATAATTATATATATATTAAAATATATTATATATATAAAATTATATATTAAATATTATATTATATATATACATATATATATATATATATATATATATATATATATAATATTATACTATATATATATATATATATATATATATATATATATATATATTATATAATATATAATATATATATATTATATATATATATATGTGTGTGTGTGTGTATTACATACATACATATATGACTGGTAAAAATGTTGTTACAACAGAATGCCATCTATTAAATGGAGACCATATAAACGCCAAAATCTAGAAATAGTAATAACTAGTATATTCCACAGACAGCAGTCTGAAATATAGTACTTACTTTCTATATTTTGGCGTTTTTATGGGCTCCCATTTTATTAGATATGTAAAATATTATATATATATAATTATATATATACTATATATATATATATATATATAATATATATAAATATATATATATTATATATATTATATATATATATATATATATATATATATATATATATAGATATATATATATATATATATACTAGATGTAGTACATACATTATATATTATATATATATATTATATATATATACACACACACAAAGTATTTGAAGTCTACGTTAGAAACATTTGTATTCGAGAGGGGACGTATATCTGATGTTTACGTTGGGAGTAGCATAAACCCATATATGCAAATAGTGGGAATCCCGCATATGTGGGTGGCTATGAGGTCACTCGCCAGTAAAATAAATACCGCTGGAGCAACACCGCTGATGGTGAAGCAGAAACACCACCACATTTATATAAATGAACTTCTCTTTTCCCCCCTTCATTTTAAACGAAGACTCGCTCGCTTCTAGTTGTTCTCCATGCCTCTCTTATGTGAAGAAAAAAAAAAAGCATTCGCCAGTTACGGAGGAAATTAAGGAAAGCCTCGGAGATACAGTTAAGAAAACTCTCTCTCTCTCTTTCTCAACGTTGTAAAGAGATGTAACATCCAAAAGAGAATAGCCGAGCCTATTTCTCTCCCGCAGATATTGTCTCTTAGAATATGCAAAAACGAGCTTACGCCCCGATTCTGGCTTCTCTGCATATAGAAGCCCCTACGAATGAGGCTGTTTTGGCATTGGAGCCCTGGGATTTCTCATTTATGTTCCCCTTTTCTATATATTCTTCTTAAGCTTATGTTTTTTTTACACCATTCTGACACAAACACCTTCATCGACAAAGGTTTTGAGGAAATATTTTGTGGTTTGTGTTCTAGTAGATGGTTGCATCAATACTCACTGGCAATTTCTTAGATTCTATTAAATGCTGAAATATGGTTGTTCAAGATCATACAAAGAACTGGGATTAAGACACCCCTTGCACGTCGGGTATTCAAGGTAATTTGGGTTTGCCCCTCACTTGTAAAGAAATATCTTTAAACTTTTTTTTTTTTTTTTTTAAATTAAAGAAGACAATATAAGTCTTTTGTTTACTTGGTGATGGTTTGAACTATAGGCAATGGTTCGATGGTAATAGGGTAATTTACGAATTTGTTTGTTTACTATTGAGCCTGGATAGTTCTTAAAATTGACTGTTTGATAGTTAAATATGCTCTGATTCTGCCTTCGAGTTTTTCTGTTAAGCTGTCCAGCCCAGCCCAGTACAGAGTCCAGATTCCAGTCCAGAGCGGAGTTTCATCAAACCACTCTAGATTTTCTGGATATTCCATATTTTGGAGAGCTTCACGAAGACATGGAGCAGTGAATTCCGCCAAGGCCGCGTGAGGAGATTTCGAGGACCGAGGAAGGCGCGACCCATGAAACTTTGGCTTGATCATCTTTCCTCTATAGCATTTGGAAGACGGAACATCTTATGGATACGGCAATTGACTGAGCGGCGACATACCCGCCACCTTCCCGAAAAAGTACTTGAATTCGCTGCCATGAGCATCAGTCAAGAGTTGTGGCCCACCTGGGCAGCACACCGAGAAATCTACGCTTCTCTCGAAGGGAATGTTTTCTCCTAAATTGCGAAATAACGGCATAATTGAAGCGCTTTTTCGGGAAGTGGCCGCGTTCTGAGAGAGGTGGCCGCTAGGGTTATTTACCCTATGTCAGTCGAGAGTTTTTATGCAAGCTTAATATGACTACTCTGTTCCTTTGATTGATTTGTGCGCACTAAGGGTTAAATCGTGGTCGCCAACACGTCGATAAAAATTAAAGTATAGGACTCGATCACTATAATTACCGTTTTGTTTGTTTGTATGGTGTTTTTACGTTGCATGGAACCAGTGACTTCCGAACCAAGTCGAGAGTGAACTTCTATCACCCGAAATACACATCTCTCACTCCTCAATGGAATGGCCAGGAATCGAACCCGCGACCACCGAGGTGAGAAGCAAACACCAAACCAACCACGCCACTGAGGCGCTCAATGGATGAAATGGCCGAGAATCGAACTCGCGACCACCGAGGTGGAACGCCAATACTATACCAACCACGCCACTGAGGCGCTTAATTACAGTTTCACTTGTGCTTGTTGTTTACAAACCATCAATTTTTAGTGTTTTTTTCTATGAAATTTAACTACGTAACTTAAATTTATTCCCTGTATAGTCACTACCTTTCATTTACGAAATTAACTCAACAACCATTCAACTGCTGTTCAATTAAACATTACCATAATACACCATTCGTCCTTGCTACCTTCTCACCTGTGTGTGTTTGCCTTCCCTTTGTGTCAAAAATAAATAATGACTTATTCAGTCTTCTTCTACATCCTTCTGTGCCGGTGAGTTCTCGTTTCGTGGTTTTTTTTATTTTGTTAGCTTTTTTCACTTTTTGTAATTATATACAGAAATATTTTATTCTTAGGATTATTGTTAAATACTTTTTTCCTGTCTTTAGTAATGATATAATTTACTCAGATTATTATCTATCTACATAATTTTCTATAATTTACTCAGATTATTATCTATCTACATAATTTTCTAAAGTATAATTTACTACTGTGCCCCATTTTAGCTGGATCCCTAATGTTTATAGAATTTTCATTTTTCCCTGTTTTTAGCCCTGAAGATGGTATTTGTATTCTGAAACTTTCGTGATGGATGGATATAAATAAAGTTGTGACTGAAAATGCTGAAGTTTCTCCTGGCCATACTGTTCCTATTAATATACTTGTGTGTGTGTGTGTGTGTGTGTGTGTGTGTGTGTGTGTGTGTGTGTGTGTGTGTGTGAAGAGGCCTCTTTGTTGTTCGCGATGAAGGAAGCGTCATTAATTCATTTTCGGCCACTCTTCATTAGACTCCCATCTCCGAGGAATGTCCCCACCAATGCAACTCGCGTCGCTAAAGAACGAACTAAAAGTGGAAGCGATCTTTTTATACTACTTCTCAAGGACCCTTCAAGAGGAGTTAATCAAATATGCGAATTTATTCATCACCCAAAATTGCCAACTCCTATGCGAAAAGGAGAGCTGACAGCGCGTTTCCGTCGAGAGCGAGTAATGGGTTAGAGTTCGTGATTGCAATATAATTCTATTATGGAAAATAAAGTTGATATACAAAGACTCTACTTTTAAAAAGACTCCTACTCTTGCAACGTTCAATCTTCTTGAAAACGTCTGGGCATTGCTTAGTCGTTGCTAAAGAGCAACGCTGCATTTTTTTACAATAAAATTTGCTATCTATCTCTGAAATATCTAAAGCATTTATCCTTCAAGAACTTGTTGCATTAGGTATTGTACAATTTAGTTCAGGAATAGGTAATGGACAGTGTCCGACAATTAATATACATTATATCCATAATTGATTTTACACATTTGGATATACGTAACAGTTTATTGTTTGTATTACTGTAATAATCAGAACGCACATACTATACTCTGTTTTTTTTTTCATCTGTCCATCCGCCTGTGGTATTTTTGTATGGTAACACTGCGTCCCGGGCTTTAGATAGTTACATTCAGCTTACATTCAACGATTATAATAATATCCTATTTCGAATATCAACGGTGTAATTCGCATACAGTAAATTATTAAAACACTTTTCAGTTACAAATGTACACCCAGATATCCTTTTATTTACCTAAAACTTACAATTAGCGTAACTATCTAAACCCCGGGACGCAGTGTTACCATACAAAAACACCACAGGCGGATGGACAGATGAAAAAAACAGAGTATAGTTTGCTCGAACTATCACTGAACTTCACCACAGTCCTTATAGTAATACGTACAATAACACTTTATAATAATAAGTATAATAAGGTTATTTCCAATAGCCATTTTCATCGGATCTTCAAGAAATTAAGAAGGAAGGTACCCGTATGGTAACGCCCAATTACTTGACCAACACGACTTCCGTACCCACGTTTAAGTTCATGAGGTTACAAAAGGGGCATAAATAGGAAAAATCGGGTTACCGATATTTAGAAGGGCAGATCAGGTAACATTTGTCAATTCCGACTTCCTCAGATTTCGGCGACATTTAAACTCGGACACGACTGGTTGGTTGGTTGCCATTCAGTGATTTTCGCACCTGCGCTGAGCGGATTAGAATATCACGGATTGATCAGGAACTCCTCTTGAAAAGAATTCCCTTTGCGGCGCCTGTTCAGTACAAGCCCCTTGGGGATGACCGTAAAACCATAAGCAAAAGACTATAAATATCAAAAAGATAACGACCCCCAAGAAACATTAGCCCTATACAACGACCCCCGAAAACCCTCGGGGTCACAATCTCGGGGAGATCCCTAAAGACAAATTTCTACGATCTTTTCAGATTTCATATTCTCCATCAGGAATAATAACATTTTAAACAAATAGAATGTCCTCTGCCGTGGCGACGTTTATGAATTGTAGTGGCCAGATGGACAGATGTCCATTCTGAATGAAGGTTGAAAAATTAAACGAGAAAGTCGAAATACTACATAATTACAGTTACAACAAAGAGTAAAAAATTAGTTACAGAGAAAAAGTAAAAAGTTATAATTACAGAGAAAACGTAAAAAATTTACAGTTAAAGAGAGATTAAAATATTACAGTTACAGAGCAAAAGTAAAAAATACAGTTAGAGAGAAAAAATCACAGTTACAGAGAAAAAAGTAAAAAATTACAATTACAAATAAAAGGTATAAAAGTAGTTGGAGACAATTTAAAAACTTACAGCTAAAGAGAAAAGGTAAAAAAAATTATGGTTACAGAGATTAAAAGATTACAGTTACAGGGAAAAAATGCAAATGAAATTAGTTACAGAGACAGTCCAAAAAGAGAAATGTGAAAACAACCCAAGAATAAGGGCTATCCCAGGAGTAAGAACCCATGCTGGCATAAGATCAGCTTAATCCAAAGACAGCAATGCAGCTGGCCTTATGCAAGCACGACCTCTTGAAGTGTCTCTGCAAAGCAAGTGTTTTGGATGTTGCAGCGAACTTTACTGGGTTTGCATACCTTAGGATGCCGATGTAAATTTCAATGCTATGTGCATATTTCAATGCTTATTTCTATGCTATGTGCATATTCCAATGTCATGTGCATATTTCAATGATATGGGCATATTTCTCGGCATATTCCAAGGTCATGTGCATATTTCAATGCTGTATGTACATTTCAATGATATGTGCATATGTCAATGCTATGTGAATATTTCAATGCCATATGCATATTTCAATGACATGTGCATATGTCAATGCTATATGCATATTTCAATGTGGTACGTACATTTCAATGCTATATGCATAGTTAATGATATATGTATATTTCAATGCCACATCCATATTTTAATGATATATGTATGTTTCAATGACATGTGCATATTTCAATGCTACATCCTTATGTCAATATTACATGCATATTTCAATGATATATGTAGCATATTTCAATGTTATATGTATATATCAATAATCAATACTATGTGTATATTTCAATGCTATATATGTATCTTTCAATGCTACCACGTACATCTCAATCCTATGTTTATAAGATTACTATTAAACCTGACTGACTGAAGCACAAGCAGAGTTAATTGAGTCAATATCTGTAGCCGGATCCTGTTTTCCTCGACTGACTTCCCGCGGTGGTTGTTCCAGCTTGACGATTTGGGAACACGAGACCTCGTCTCCTATGAGGTCATCCGAAACCTCGCACCTTCATTAAGGTGAAGATATATACGTCGTAATGCGAGAGAGAGAGAGAGAGAGAGAGAGAGAGAGAGAGAGAGAGAGAAAATCTTCCTAATCTTGAGAATAGTACGGGGGATAAAGTGAATCAATCATCGCATTTAAATTGATGCGTCATAAAACACAACAATTCTTCGACTTGCATCCAAGAGAAGCTTAATATAATCACATCCAACGGAAATAATACTCACTTTTAACCACAAAAGTAATCAATGGAGAACGAAGTTCATCCTCTGCCTTTAAATGGTCCTTCATTTGCATAAAATGAGTCGGATATAAGTAACTATTGCACAGTGAAATTTTTCATTTCGTTGTCTTTCTCCTCTCTCTCTCTCTCTCTCTCTCTCTCTCTCTCTTCTCTCTCTCTCTTTTTTTTTTTTTTTTTTTTTTTTTTTTTTTTTGATTGATATTATTTTTCACGAGTGGATTTAATTTCTACGAAACCTTGGACAGCAATGTAAGTGTTTTCAGGCTTGGGGTACACGAACACATACTATTCTGGCGTGCTAATAATGGTAAACAAGTAAAAACTGCAACGAAGTTACCTCGGCGTAATCGAGTTTTCTGTACAGCTTTTAATACTGAATGAGCCGCGGCCCATGATGAAGCTTCAACCATGGACCCGCGATGACCTTTCCTATAGCTTTGCCAGACGCACGATTATGGCTAAGTTTAACCTTATATAAAATAAAAACTACTGAGTTTAGAAGACTGGAATATGATATGTTTGGTGATTGGAGGGTGGATGATCACCATACCAATTTGCGTTTATGATCTGAGGGCAGAAAAGGTGCGGACGGACAAACAAAGCCATCTCAATAGTTTTCTTTTACAGAAAACTATAACTGTCTAATCTTCCTGGCATTTAAAAATCAATTACAAGTGAGCTACATGAACGATTGTTATTTCTTTTTTACACTGAACCTGAATAATTATTTGCAAGTGCATAATACAGCATTCTTGTCATTTCTGTACAATGCCTACTTCACATAAATTAAACTACCAAATCTGTCACGCCAAGTTTATAACAATTTTCTTTTCAACATGAGAATAATGACGAAAACTTTACCTTGACCAACTGAAGGTTACCTTTATAATCTTATCTTATTTATAAAAAACGTTATTCCTTTGTTACTCAGAGTCAGTCAACCTCCGAATATTAATCAAAATATTGATAACAAAACTCGCTACCCATTCAGACAAATTAATCTAACAGTATGAAAAGAAAACAGTCCGATTCAAAGGACAGGAATATGCTATCTATGGCAAAAATTACAAAATTCACGAAAATTTCCATCCGCATTTTGTCATTAATATTCGATAGGTGTAAATTTGTTAAAAATCATTAATTACAAACAATTTTCAAAAGGAAGGAACCTTTGAAATGTAAGAACCCGTATATGCGAACTGAATATCCTCTCTAAAAATATCCTGAAATCTAACACGAGGCCAAGAAAATAAATTTACCTTACAGAATTGTTTATGAAATTAAGTTTTATATATATATATATATATATATATATATATATATAATATATATATATATAATATATAGATATAGATATAATATCTATATCTTATATATATATAATATATATATATAATCATCATATCTCTCTCTCTCTCTCCTCTCTCTCTCTCTCTCTCTCTCTCTATATATATATATATATATATATATATATATATATATATATATATATATATATATATATATATATATATATATATATATATAGTCTCCCTTTTCAACAGACAAGTGATATATTCCAGAATCTAACGTTGGAAACGAACAACATGGATAATATTGAAGCATACGCAAACCACATATGCACTGTGGTTTTCTTAAAACATAAATGCATATGCTGTATAATTCAAGATGAACTAATAAACACGCTATTATAAAATAAGTTACTTTATCATACAAAAGTGTTTTCTATCCCATTCTTTACAGCAAGGAAATGACAGCTGCTTTCTAGTGAGGCCGTTGAACAATGACATTCCGCCTTGCACAAACTCCCATTCTTCCTGAAGAATAAGGTTCTCCCCGATACGTTTTTCATGCACTGTTATCCAGCTCTTCCCTGTTCTTCTTCTGGCTCTTCTTCCCTGCTTTCTTTCAACGTAACTAAACACCAATAGGTGGCTCCCAAGTAAAGAAGAAAACAATGATCACTCTCCCGTTCCCACCAACTGTTAAGTCATTGAGGAACTTACTGTGAAGGAAGCTTCCACAACAGTAGCCACTTCATACACTTACAAAGAAGGTTTGGCAGCAGCGTGTCAATCCCCTCCTACATAAGCTGCACCTTTCGTCACTTTATCTAACACGCTCTCTCTCTCTCTCTCTCTCTCTCTCTCTCTCTCTCTCTCTCTCTCTCTCTCTTTTCCTGGGCCCTCCTCACCAATACTCTTTCACGCTCTCTCTCCAGCTCTTACTAGATATTCCTCTCCCCCTTAATTCAAACATTTCCCGAAATGTACAATTCTTTTACCAATCTGTCATATTCCATTCTTTTTTATCAACATAACTACACCAACCCATCATATAAACCCTTCTATCACTCCTAATTACCTCCACCTTTCTCACCCTTGTAATTATTGTACAATTCACCTTCTTCCTTCATTATTTTCATCTGTATTCAACATCAACACTTCACTTCCATAGAGGAGGGTTGGCTAAAAAGATCATATGTACATTCCGCCCTTGACTTCCATAAACACACCAAGCTTCCTTGCAATCATTGCATACATTATTCTACCTAGCATATGTATGTGTGTGTATATATATATATATATATATATATATATATATGATATATATATATATATATATATATGTATATATATATATATATATATATATATACATATATATACACGTACACACGATATTAATACAAGAATAGCTGGATTCGAAAATAAGATTACACGGCCCAATAATTTTCACTCATTAAAACTTGGGGAACGTAGGCTGAACTTTCCGATAACACCCACCTCACAAAATGTGTTTTCCTCCACGAAATTGAATGACGGATCCCCAAATACCACCTGAGAGGTCCCTAGGCAAAGAGGCGAAAGGGTATTTGCCTCTCTCGAGATTAAAGTCTATTAAGGGTCCCTGTAAGAGACGGAGGGAGCCATTTCGTGCTCCCGAAATAGAAAACGGGAAAAGGGAGGTCTGGGTCTCTTGCCTCTCGTGGCTACAAAACCTCCCGGGATATTTTGTTCGTATTTGAATTCGAATTAACTTTCCTTTGAGGTCCTCCAATTAAACGCCGTCGGTGATGGGGTTCCTTAGAGTTTGTTTATTCAAGCAACGTCCGCAGTCGAGAGTGTTTGAAAAGTAACCCCCTGTTTTGGACAAATATGTGAATATACTTACAAACGGAAATATTTGCTTTGGGAAATGCAATACCTTGCTTATATATGAATAAGAAAAATAAGTATATATTCGTTCCCTTCGTCAATAGGTTTTGGGAGAAGAAAATGATGTAGGACCTACTTGTTGAATAATTTCCACCGATAAAAAAAAATTGACATTTTTACCACACCAGAAAGGCCTTCGATTCTTGGCCATAATTAGGGCCTGTCTGAAATTAGTACGATATATAAAATATAATTAAGAGTGATTTTGAATCAATTCATTTTCTCTAATATGTCTTGCTTCTTACTCAAAATAGCAAAGGCAAAGAAAGAAGAGACGACACCTTAGACAACAATGTAAATAGCATTTTCCTACTTCCTGTATAAATTATATTTCGCTCACAATGTTATGTTGATCGATTTTCTCATCCTGCTCCAATGACAAATGAAAGTGGAATCTTTATTTCTGCTGGTCTACAACAAAGACTAACCATCTGACACGGTAAAATTTCACCGAGGAAGTTTGTGTGTCAATCAAACAGTGACACCGTCACTCACAAAATCATTTTCGGTTTTATCTTTACTTTCAGCGCAATGCTATAGTAGATTCACATCAACCGTGCATGTCATGTCTAGGTCCGTCCCTTACGACGCTCCTGATGGGCTGTTGATAAGCCAATCACAGTGCTGAAAACTCTCAGTCTCTCTCGAGAGTTCACATAGGAAGGATCTGTGTTCCACCTCTCCTGAGGACCAGTATCCCTCAGGAGAGGTGGAGCATACATCCTGCCTTTGTGAACTCTCGAGAGAGACTGACAGTTTCCAGCCCTGTGATTGGCTTATCAACAGCCAGTCAAGAGCGTCGTAAGGGACTGGACTAGACATCACATGCACGGTTGATGTGAATCTACTATAGTCCGGATGATGTGTAGATGTTTCAAATGATACTAAATGAAAAGGATCACAGACAGGCAGATCTGAAAAATGATATGAGGTTAATACGAACTCATAAACGCTTGCATAAATGTTTACTGAGGACCTATGTAGTTCCATTAAAATGCTGACATATGGAAATACACCAGGCAGCAATAAAATTACAAGCAGGATGCTGAGGTACAATAATCAATAGTGATTTAGTGGAGGACTATTGGGAAATTATTACTTCTGGGAGAGGGACAAGTTCTTTCCTTAAAAGAAAGAGGGATAATATCTCCCAATAGGAATGTTAAGTTGATATAGGTAACTGTCAAAATTACATGGGTACGACATTTAGTAGACCGAGGAACTCTGCATGTATTATCGATGAACCTAAAAGTTTAAGATAGAAACTGATAAATATGCGAAGTGGAGGTTGTCGAAGACACATAAATGATATTTATTTTTAACCACAATGTTAGTAGCCACACACACACACGTCGGCGAAAATAGCCGCTAATTTATGCTAACTGAATATGTCAACTTGTAACTAAATATGCCTATGCCAGTCATGTAGTCAGACAGATAAATCGATAGATACACTTAAAGAGGGTTTGGGGGGGAAGGGGTGGGGGAGAGGTGGAGGAGAAAAAATCGAGGTTTATGGCAGCATCACCGGAGTGCCTGGATTCATTTTTATGCGCTATCAAGAACACATAACTTGGCCTACGTGAGCGTTAAAAATTTCTCCCCCCCACCCCGCCAAAGCAGGATGGGTTTTGCATGCTGATTCTGTTGTAGACAACAGCTGCAGCTGCCGGGATTCCCGTTGCCCGTTCAAAGATGAAGGGCATACTATTCACTTAGAGGCACTTTTCAAAGGCATTACACAAGGCTTAGCAGGCTCCGGGGGGCGCAGGTGGGGAGGGGGCTGAGACGAAGGTAAAATTTTTCCCGACACTTTCCAGCGAACAGTTTCCGCGTCAACATTTGCTCTGAGCAACAAGATACCGAATCTTTGCTTCTTTTTTTTTCCCTCCTATAGTACCCACTTTAAAAGTACACAACTCAGTAGTACAACTCAAGAGGACCTCCTCATCGTCCACAACGCGCATACAAGAACAGCGCGCACACAACCCCATCCCCAGCCCCATCCTCCCACCCCCAACGTTTGGAAAGCCATAAAATGCTTCCAGACCGAAGATTTAATCCGGGACTGAAGTTTATCGCATTTTCCTCTCGTCATAATGCGACTGGATTCGTTCACATCGAGCATCAGACGTGGTTGGGTTGTGGCCAATATTTCTCGATGTGCGGATGGACAAATTGCTTCGGCCATCTAATCACTTTTCTTTTTTTTTTCGTTTTACGTGAACCAGCGGAACTAGGCAATTGTTACTGTAGTAATTATGGATTTCATTTGACTGACAAATTTAACATTTGAATCTGTCCATGAATATTCCTATTTACAATTCGAAGTTTCATGGTACATAACTGTTCAACAATCCATGCAAATAGTCCATGCCAGTTAAAACCATAATTTTTTTTAATGGAAATTTTAAACCTCAATTTTTTTTTTTTTTATAAGCCTGAATGCCCTTTCTACATTAAAAGAAACATAGAGACACAGTAATTCTATGATGTGATGAAAATGAACGTTCTTTCTTTATTAAAACAAATATAAAGACACAAAGTCCTTCTAAGCTGCGGCTCTGTATTTTGTATAGTTCATTAAAAATGCCGAAGAATAATTCCCAAACAAATGACCATTTTAACCTCAGACACGCAAGCGTCACAAACAAGTCCTTAGAGGATGCTGACCCTTTAAAGGAAAGTTCTCAAAATCAGCCGAACTGGAAGACATCTAATGTTCGGTCGGTATTTTGTGTCTATATTCGGCGCACTTCAGAAGTTGAGGCTGGAATTAACATCCGAAGTGGAAGTTGGAATCAAAGTGGTAAACTCGGCGAGAACAGACCAATTCATTTATGTTGTAGAAATACCGCAAGGGAATTTAGGCCTCACTCTGGAATTTCGTCGGTGTAAGGGAGACTTTTTAATCAATATGAATCTATAAAGGGAAAAAAGAAAGATGGAGAGGAACATCAAATAGTAAGAGGAAAGGGACACGGTAGAAGGTCAAATTACGATAATGTAAGTGCAGAAGAAAACACCTTTACTTCATACTATAAGCTGAGTTCTTTTATCAGCACATAAATTATGATTTATGTAAATCAAGAGGCTTTTTCTGCTTGGCATATAAATAGGTTTTTCTACAGATAAGGCCTGGAATGCTGGTCAGACGGTTAAACAGACATTCTCCCGACTAAAATCCAAATAAATCCAACTTTACATACATGTTTCCTTTTTGATAATCTCCAACTTTCCAATCATCATATGTTTTACTGTTGAGGTGATGAACATAAATAATTAGAAGTGAGAGCTGGAAAGCATTAGAGATAGAATTGAAAACTCGTACAGAAGAAAATCATACTAAACACGATCTATTTTTTTATATTCTTAATTCATGCAAGCACGAGAGCTGTCGCAAGGAGCCTATGACAGAATATTATAGATAAAGTTTTTTTTTTTTTTTTTTTTTTTTTTTTGGGGGGGAGGGGGTCAGTCAGGTCAGTACTGAATCCTAAGTGACAGATAACCAATTTCGATGATTCCCTTATAAAAGACCCTTTTATGCCGAGAAAGGTGTAAGATAAAAAAAAAGTATGAGAAGGATACCACGTCATTTACCTGTGAGTTAGTCTTGGGATGTTGGGGCACCGTCACACTCACAAAATCTAAACCAATGCAATTTCCTCCAATTCTGTAAACAGGACTCATCATTCCAGGTTTCGTTAACTGGGTAACAGACTCAGATATTAAGATCACTCAACTCCTGA